>NC_045951.1:18787878-19090909 GCF_004382195.2 Drosophila sechellia | reverse complement strand
CCAAATAATGGCTTTGATGTCCAACATGTTCGTCGGCTCATCGAGCAGTAGCAGATCGGGTTTTGAGAAGAGTGCCCTGGCCAAAGCAAGACGCATGCGCCATCCGCCTGAGAAGGATTTGGTAGGACGCAGCTGCATGTCTGCGTCGAAGCCCAAACCCTTAAGTATCACAGATGCGCGGGCCACAGCCTTGTCCGCCTCGATGTTCTGCAGAGAGGCGTAGGTCTCGCTCAGCTCATTGGACAGCGACGCATCCTGAACTCCATTGTTAAGAGCAGCCAGAATCTCCTTCTCCCGGGTCAGAAGTCTCGTTCGCTCCGTATCGCATTCCAGTACACTCTCCACGGCTGGTGTGTCATCGCCTACCACCTCCTGCTCCACGTGCAGCACCGATATGTGCGAAGGAATCTGTAGCTGTCGCTCGGCAATCATGCGGAGGAGAGTAGTCTTGCCCAGGCCGTTGCGTCCCACCAGACCATAGCGGCGTCCGTAAGATAGCAGCAGATTCGCATTCTGCAGAAGAACTCTGAAGGGGAAATAACAATAATTTACGGCTGGTCAATTTGGTCAGTTAGATTGCCTCACTTTTCGCCAAAAGCCAAGTCAAAGTTTTCGATCTTGATGTCCATGGAGCGGTTAAGACCTTTCTGGTCCAGCTTGGTGTTCTTCTTGTTGGTCACCTGGGAGGCTGTGGCCGTTTGTAGCTTCACCGCAACAGGAATCATTCCATGTTTGTTCACCTCCTGCCGTTTCTCCTGCTTCTGCTGCAGCTTGGCCTCCGCCTTTCCCAGCTTCTTGGAGTCCACTTTCTGTTAAAATAATAATAGTTTAGTTTATATGTAGTATATTCCATTCAGTTTCTAAAAGTGTTTCGTCAAGGGACTCTTACATTGGCGCCGTCTTTGTTGGCCACCCAGATGCTTTGCATATCCTTGTCAAGCCGCTCCATGTTCTTGGCCATCTCCTCGATGTTGACCGGCGCGTTGAGAACCTTCCGCTCCACGTTGACCTCGTTGTTCTTCATGATGTTGAGGAACTGCTCGCACAGCGTACGCACGCTCTCCTCCGACCTGTCGCAGTCGACGCTCTGCAGGATGTCGCCCACCGCATCAAAGATGTCATCGCCGCTTTCGAAGTCCTCCTCGCCTGGCAATTCGAATTTGTGTGCGGGGTTAAGAATAAAAGATCACAGGCGAGTGGAAGGCACTTACTTCCGGTAAGCACGCCAACGACATAGGTGAGCAGCTCGTGGTCGATTTTGGGAAACTCGCGCTGCAGAATGCTGGTGTACTCGCTCATCTTGACCTTGATCGCAAATTCGGTTTCTGGACGTGTGGCAGCCGGATATTAATTGACTTTTCCGACTTTTACTCCACCACAAACGAAAACTAAAGGGGAGAGCAGAGTGACCGTCGCTGGGACGACGAAGCATATTTCAGAGATGGTCACACTGCTTTACTTCTAATATGTTTCCCAACAATATATTTTTAAATATCAGTTTTATTTATTTCAGCAGTTTGCCACCAGCGAAATTTCACCTGATTAAACAAGAGATTTCCAAGTTTATTGCTAATTTTCCCATCACTTCATGGTGCAGTGTGAACGTATTTTGGGGTGACCATAGAAATGCCAGCTGTTTTCACATGTTATCGACGTAGTGACAACTCTGTTATAATAGCAGCCACTGTTAATCGAATTGCATAAAATTTACATTCTTCTTTCGCAAGATAGCTTGAGAAATCATTAAATAAGGCAATATGCTAAGCAAAACGGGGTTAATTGGCGCCATGGTGCGAAGGTCCTTCGGCACCAGTCAAATGTTGCGAGAAACGATTAAAAACCACGAGCCCAACAATCTGGAGCGCCGTATGTTGGTCTGGACCGGCAAATACAAGTCGCAGTCCGAGATTCCCAATTTCGTTAGGTAAGTGCCCACTCTTAAAGTGCCGATTCAACAGGTGTCTAAGATTTGGTGTCCAAACTTGCAGTCAGGATGTCATGGAGCGCTGCCGCAACAAAATGCGCATCCGCCTGGCCAACATAATGATCGCACTCACCGCCGTGGGATGCGCCATTATGGTGTACAGTGGCAAGCAGGCCGCCAAGCAAGGAGAGTCCGTCACCAAGATGAATCTCGAGTGGCACAAGCAGTTCAAGGAGTCTCAGCAGAGCGTAGGATCAGCCCCGGCCGCCAAATAGAAAATCACTCCGAAATTCCTCACTCGCCCAGTAATATTACAATTGGCCAGGCTTTCATTTTCAGTTCCAAAGAAGATTGGCTAAAGGCTAATGGCCTTCAAAGATTTTGCTAATAATCAGTTGGTCTAAATTTCGATTTTAGTTGGTCTGAAGATTGAAAATGTTCCTTTTCTTAAATTTAGATTTTTATGTTTGATTTGAATGTGTGCGTTCAACTAAACAAAAATCCATTTTGTATACTCATTAAAAGTCATAATTAACCCAATTGGCCAATAAACTATGGAATGGAAAATGTTTGCAGGGCCAAATCTTTAGTGAATTTTTCCGCTTAGAAAGCACTTTGCCATTAGCATGTGAACAAGCCGTATCCTCCTTGATAGATAATTCAGTGATATTTGCAATGTTGTATTATCAAAAATAAAAAATATTTTATGAAAATAATTTTTGGGTGCGCTTGGTGAACCAAATTAATATTAAGATTTGGTCATGTTTTTATAAATTATCATATAAAGTAAATAAAACTATACATTTTGGATATACAATTCGGCTTCTGTTAAAAAAGTTTTAAAAAACTTTCACTTTGGATTATATTCGATTCAAAACAGTATGAAGGTTTGCTAACAGGTAAGAGGCTAATAAACTATAGATCCTGTGAAAAATGCATGGTTATCGACTGCGACTGAATTGAGATATCCTTGATAGGAATCCATTGATATGTGGTATATGCCATAAATATTTGATCATAGTTCATTCGGAAGGTAACATGAACATCTGTTTCGATTCTGCATCGCCTTCAGAGGCCAGTGGCCACCACTTGCTCTTCGAAGTGCGCCGGCGCCGTGAGCATCTCGCTGCTGTCCCGGATTCTGGTTCGGATTTGGGTTCGGACTCACATGCCCCGAGTGAGACAACCGACTGTCGGAGGCGCTGGCGCTTTTGCATTTACTTTTCACTTTCAGTTTGTCGAGAACTGTTTGTCTGAACGCCCCCAAGAAAACGCCGAGCGGAGCAAAAAGCGGGACGCAGTTTGGGCCAAGTTTTTTGTGGCCCCCGTGCGTGCAGAAAAGTCTGAGAAAAGTGTCAGAAAATTTGTTTTTCCAAAAACAGACAAGGGGCCAGCATCAAATTTCCCGGATCGAAAGCGTGGAAAATGTACACGCAGTAGTGCGGAAAATGTGCGGCTAACGAAAGGAGGAGCGGAGGAGGTGGGAAAAGTGTAAGAGGCGACAAGTGTAAAATGCAATAAACCGAAAGGCGTGCGTATGTATGTGTAAACACTTTTTCCCAATTTCCCAGCGAAATGCGGGCAGATGATGGACGAAAGTCAACAGGAGTATTAAAACACCGTAAAGCAATTGTTTAATCAAACATCAGCGAAAGCAGATTGCCTGCCCAGAAAATCCATAAAAAATGAGAGATTTTTCCTGTCTGTCTCTCTTGACCATGTGTGTGTGTGTGTGGGAGTGTGTTTCTCAGTGTGCGTGTTTGTGTGGCAATATTCGTTTGCTTTTTTGATTTGTGAAAATGTGTGTATCCGCGAATGTTGCTGTTGATGTTCTTGTTGTTGTTGCTGTGGCGCTCGTTCTCTCAGCAACAACAACATCCGTAAAAAATAACAGAAAACCAGAGGGAAAATAATAGTGGAAAATACACATCCAGTTCGAACCGCCCATGTCCTTGCCATGCGGTTAGCTCATTTTAAAACACGCTTTTTAATTGCACCTTATGGCGTGCCTGCAACCCAACAACAAGTTGTTGTTTCTGCATAGTTGGCCTATTTAAATCGACCATCGCCTCCAACCCCCCTCTCCCCCCACGCACCGCCCACTCAGGATATTAATTTGACCAGCGGGCCAGCGAAAATAGAGAAACAACATAACACGTTAAAAAAGCGTTAGGCACACAAAATATATAACGGTCGGTCCCACGAAAGTGAAGGTCGTCTGTAGGAGAGAAAGAGAGAGCGAGGCAGCCAGGAGCAAACAAGACACTGGGAAAAATCAAGCGTTGCTTTCCGATATTTCTTTAAAAGTTCATTCAATTAATACAAAATAAAAATATTTTTACTGTTCGTCAAATTGTAGTGCTCTCATTTACATTTTATTAACATACAAACATAGTTTTTTTTTAGAAATTTCTCTCATTCAAACAATTACAATAGAATCATTTAATATTAGGATAAAGTCCTTGTAAAAAAATTATTTTTTAAGGCGACATAAACATCTGTTTTGATGTATTTTCATATCTTATTTCTTATCTTATAAATAAGCCCAATATTTCGAAATGTTAAAGTAGGCTTATTATCCCGGACTTGAATTTAAATTGAACATTAATTTTCCCCATATTAATGAGAATAATAATTAAGATATCAAATATATTCCTTCCTATCCTTTGACCAGTGCAGCTGCAGTCCATTTGTTGGCGTAAATGTGCGAAAAATCCTTGGCTTGGTTTTTGGCGCAACAACAAAGCTGCACTAATGCCAGCATCACCGATGCAAGCACACACACACAGAAAGGCTTTATCTCTCTTCTATGTGTGTGTGTGTGTTTCTTTGATGACGCGCTTAATGCAGCAGAGGCAGCGCAGTTGCAGCGCAGCTGCCGCGCATCCAGTAGTTGTTGTTTTGTTGTCATTGGTTTAAAATTACACTTTTATTGCAGCTTAATGCACGTGGTTCTTTTCTTACTTCACCTCAATTTGATGGGATTGATTTTAAGAGAAAGTAAAGCTTTTGGTCTTAAAGATCTTATTAGTAATAATCAGAAATATCCTGTTTTATGGAAGATCTTTTGTTTCGAACGAAATTTATTTTGCTACCCGTGGTTGTATCTCTATTCATATATCTCTTACACCCCAATAAGCACATATAGTACACAATCCCGTACGTGGTCACAGTTGTACGCGTATTTATACGCAGATATAAACAAATTTAACGCATGGAAAGGCTGAACCGCTCCTGGTGTCCTGCTTGCCATGGCCATCAGGACGAAAGTTTTTCGGTGCTAGTGGTGGTGGATTCGCTACATTGCAGCTCTTCCAGCTGACGATGTTGGCCAACTGATAAGCACGACTCTATAACGTTTTAATGTCCTTTGAATTAATGCGAACAACGGCGGAAACTTCCAAGTTTGATCCTTTGCACATCCCGATTCGCAACATTTTTTTATATTATGTAAGCTATGGATTTGAGAAAAAGAGAAAACTAAAAGTATTATTCACTTATAATATGTTTTAAGTATAATGTACAGATCCTACAAATTACTCAATAATAGGTTATAAACAAAGTAACAAGTGTAAAAAGGAAGTATTTATCAATTTTAAATTGTAATTCAGATACTTTGAAATTTTATAATTTATAATATTATATATATATGAATATATTTCATTTCAAAGTATGAATATTTCCCTTTTCGATTGAGTTTTTCCAAGTGCACGTGCCATTGGGTTTCCCAATTTCCAGCAATCCTTGCTCCATCTTGTTGGCTGCCCAGATTTGTTTCGGAACATGCAATTTAAATAATAAATCACCTTGTAATCGAATTGTTGTCGACGCATTCGGCCTTTTCTTGTATTATCCTCTGGCACAACATGACGTATGAGCAATGCTTGAATTAATAATACGTATACGCAGTGTGTTGCGGCTCCATAAAAATTAATATGCGCAGGATGCTGAAAGCTGGTCAATATTTTTCTTGCCAATGCAAACAAATGTTGCTGAAATTATTTTACTCCGTTTCCAAATTGAGATGATTTTAATTGGCCATGCATCAGTTGGCGAATAATTAAACGCATTTAATGCAAGCCTTTGTTTGAATTTATAGCCAACATCGCGATGTTTATGATTCAATTAAAAATTGATGCTTTTTAAATAATTATTGCAATTAGCTATTAAGATATGTGAATGATTTTCTGTGCAAATGCAAATTTAATCCAAATAATTGCTTTCAAAAGCAACAAATTTGATTATGATTCGATGTTTTAATATTATAATAATAATAATATAAGCATAATTAGCTTAGATACATCTGCTGACCGAAAATGCAGTGCACTTTGTGTGTGGGATCAATATTGCAGCAGAGATATTTATAGAGCTCTGATGATTGAAAATAAATCGTGTATAAAACCGATTTAATTTCCATGGGGGGCAAAAGGCGCCACTAATGCGAATTAGTTTCTTTGAAATGCTTGCCAAATAGACACCTTACTCGAGGAGACACCTCCAATTGGGCTCCTAGTGGGAGGATACATAAGACCCTACTTAAGCGCGGCGACACACTCACGGGGAAAAGTGAAAAGTACAAGGAAAATTATAAAATCTTCACTGGGCCCAGAGACAAATGGCGAAATGTTTTTTGATGTTGGCTCGACGGCGAGGGCAAGGGCCCTCCTCCTACCCAAACCCAAACCCAACCCCGAATCCGAACCAATCCCAGTCCGGATTCATCCCAGAGCCTAAGCCGAACGCTAGCCCGAAACCGAAACCGAGACCCACATCCTAAGCCCGTATCCAAAACCCAAGGGTCCTATGAGCAGGCGCAGAGAAAGTGAGACTCTCACCCACTCTCCCTTTCTCTCATTCTCTCGCGCTTCTCTGCTCAGTTGTACATATTTCTCATTTTTCATTAAGCCGATGAAACAAATTTGAAAAGAACGAAAAAACTACTTGTAAACAAATGAAAATCAACGCGGGGAAATGTGGGAAATTCGAAGCAGTTGGGAAAACGCCGAGTATTTTTGGTCCGGTCAGGAGGTTGTTGTTGTGATGCCTCAAAAATAGCACCAAACAACAACACACACAACTAAACACGTAAACAATGTTAACTTATTGTCAATAAAAATACAAAACTGAAATGCCCACCAGGCTATAAAATTGCTTTTATGATCTGGAAACGCTTTCATTTCTTTTTGATTCGCATTTTGCCTCAAAGTTGCAGTTGTGCCCGTCGATTTCCTCTTCCCCCCCTCGATTTTCGCGAAAATGACTTCCGCTTTGAGAGGGCTAAAAAGAGAAAGTCAAAGTCGAGCCGCCATAATAAGGCGGGCACACGCAATGGGCGCGATGGAAAATTTACAGGATTTCCGTAGATTTCCCGTGTGCTCCGCACATTAATGCCTAACTAGCATTTGGGGCCACCAATTTTAAATGGAACGGTCTTGAGGGCCGAGTGGGTGGTCTGGTCCGCCTGCCCGTTTGGACTTTATAATAAACAAAAACAAATAATAAACATTAAAAAAACGGGCCGTCAGGAAACACAAACAGGGCCGGAAAAAAACGAATGCGATGGCTGTGATGCTGACCCTGAAAGCAACATTAATAGATAATGATTGTGGAGGCTGCGAGGTGTAAATTGATATGGTTATTCCCATGCTGAAGGTCAGAAAAGTATGCTATATTTATGCTGATGGTGGTACTTTTATATATAGAAGAAATCTTAAATAATTACTATTTGCTAAAACAACACAATTAATTATGTTAAATTGCTCTTCGAATTATCATAAATTGTTATGAAATAATAAACTACAATATCCTTTAAAGTTTCATTATGAATTTTTTAAATTTTTTAAAGAAACCAATTTTTAAATCATAGTAAAATCCCAGAGATGGTTTGTTGGATTGTTTTCAATGAAAAATCTGATTCGATATATCTTCTCATTGCTAAAAAATATATATTCATATCATTAATTTTGTAAATTGACCTTTCGCACAAAGAAGTTCTTAGACCGAAATTGATTGATGGCTAAAAATCTGCTGGGAGTTCATTTCGCTCACCTTTCCATTCAGTGCGAATCCGAAATTTTCTGATTGAAATGTTTATAATGCCTGTCACAGTTCAAGACCAAGTCCGAATACTCCCACTCGAATGAAAACTGAAAAAGTCTCACATTGTTGGTAGTAGGGAACAAGGTATGGATGGATGAATGAATGGATGGATGGACAGATGGGTAAATGGATGAATGGATGGATGGATGGATCCACATCAATATGACCAGAGATGAGAGATGCTTTGTTGCCGCTGCTGTTGTTCTGTTTTTGGGGCATTTGCACCCCCACCCCCGCGGAAAAGTAAAACCTTGAGACGAACTGTAACTAAAAGCAGCCAACTAACTGGCAAATAATTAGGCAGCCCCGCGCCACGCAAAACTAAAATAAACTATGCAAATAATTAATGGAGGCACAGGGTGGGACGACTAAGTATAATAGGGACATGTGGCGCCTTTGTTTCGCCAGCAGCCGGAAGTCGCATTCAGCAGCCCCGGTTTGGCGCCAAGGTGTTTTCCACCGGACAGCCGGACGGGTCACCACCACCCACCACACACCACCCCACCGACCTTGCCACCTCGTTTGCTGTTTGACAATTTATTCTGGCCACCGAACAGGCTGATCCTGCCGCTGGATTGCCTGATGGCGATGTTGAAGCTATCCTTGAATCAGACATCATCATCAACGTCTGCAGTGGGCGGTGGACGGTGGGAGGTGTTAGGTGGGTGTGGGGCGGATCAGGAGAGCAAAGCAAACGGCATTGATTAATTTCCATTTCGCACAATGCGAGCTACAAAAGCAAGGTCAACGACAAGAGACAAACTATGAAAAAAGATGAAAAAACACTGTTAAACATAAGAACTTTTTCCATTGGAAATCAATAATAGATAACAAAATTAACATTTCTATAAAAAAAAGGTAACAGTTAATGAAAAATATTTTCAAGTGATTTTTTTTTATTTTTATGTGACAATTAGAAACAATTCTTCAATTCGATTGAGTCCTTTCTATGTATAGTTTAAAATTGAATATTGACAATTATTTTATCATAATTATTGCTCTTATCCTTACAAATTTCAACTCAGACTTGCATGGCTTTAATATGACATATATGTAAAAGATTAGAAACATTGTCTAATGATATTAAAATTTAAAGTATTTACAAAAACATTTATTTATATCCAAAAATTTAAGACTTTAATTTTTTACCGTGTACGTCTTTGAAGAGTAATAACGTCAATATATAGAGGAAAATTGTTGATAGGATAATGCGGCATTAAAACATTAAGGCCTGACACTCAGCTGGGTTTCAAAAAGTGCTGGTGTGTGTGTGTGTGGGTGGTAGTGGGTGTTTCTACAGGGCGTGAGTTCTGTGGGAGTGGCAAGCAAGGTTGAATCTGTCGGTTTGTTTGACTCTTCAACGTTTAATGGACGCAAAATTTGTTTGCTTATTGTGTGATGTGATGCACTGGGTGAACTGAGCTTACTTGCTTTGCTTTCTACAACTATTCATTTGGAGCTTTTACTGTATAAGAATAAATTATAGACATTTTATATCTTTTTTATACATAACTATAACCGATATACAGTTCAAACAATGCGTCCCTGCCATCAATCAAAATGAGACCCTAATATCTATTTTGCATGTACTGCATGCAAATACTAGTACTTATGATTTAAGGCAAACCCAATTTATCCTAGTCCCATTCTCATCTATCACTTGAGCTAACCTTGTCTAACCTTAGCCTTCAACTATCGAGAACCTTTTGGTGACCGTGTCGTGTCTCACTGGTTTCCATTCAGCAAACTAATAACTCCTAATGGCTATTGTTATGGCAACGCCGAATGACAAACGCCACATCCACTTTAACCCGAAACACCTTCAACTTTTCTTTCTTCAAGCTATTTGGTTACTGCAAGGAAAACTTTGTGAAATTAACTAGTTCAGTAAAAACTACAAAATGTAACTACAGTACAGAAATTGTCTCTGATTTAGTATTCAGTTAATAACATAATACTTATTCAAAAGTCTTTAATATATTGAAAGTCAGGGTATAATAATACGAATAAAAAAAACTTTTGATGGTTTTAGATTTTATTTTAATCATATAACTGTCATAGAAAACTGTCTTATAATAATCGAAAATAAATCCTTAGTTCGATATTTCTTCTTCAAATTCTTCAATACAGCCAAAATAATGAGTTCTAAAATTTCTGATCATCCAGTGATCTTACTCGGCATACAAACGTCCTTTTTTTTAAATAAACTATTGCAAGGGTATATAGGATTCAATGTGATGAAAGTTGCTTCTCTTATTGTTTTTTGACATTTTTTTTCTTTCATTTTTAAACACCATGTGAGCATTGTTACATAATTTTTATAATAAATCACGCATTTCACAGTTAAAAGGTGCTCTTAAATATGCAGCAACTTTTAATTAAGGTGTGTAAAAGAAATGAATCCGCATTTTCTGGCCGTGCAATCGATGTGCTCTTGTCTGGAATTACGTAGCAATAGAAGAACATAGTGCCACAGTAACACAACTAAACACAGAGCCATAAATATTGTATAAATCAAAGAAACACATTATATAGACTTCAAGAGTCATGCCAAGCCATGACATTTATGGAAACAAATGACTTTTTGTCACAGTTCCCAGTTGGGTGGTTAGTTGGGTGGGTGGCTTGTAGCCGCGAAGTGGGCGCAAGGCCAAAGGACAGACAAAAAAACTTTTTGCGTTCTAATTGTTGTTTGGAAAATGACTTGTGTCCCAAGGAAGATTTGCAGGGTGTTTACTGTCCATTGAAATGCACATAAATTTGTTGTGCGACTGGCGAACGGAGCAACAAAGCCACCCACGCATCCCGTCCAATCTTTCGCGTACACTCAAAACGGAATGCAATGGAAAATTCTAAAACAGATTAAAATTTCAGCATGGCATATAAAAGCTACACTGAAAACAAATAATAATATAAAAAGAAACGCCATCATATGTCTATTCTAAATTCATTTAAATCTAGTTCTCGAAATAATTAATTACATTCTAATAAAAAGACCAGTGTTTAAAAACAACCTATTTTATTTGAATGTGGCAACAGTAGTTATCACTATGAATTTCAGTTTACATAGTGACGAAGCGCACTAGAAGAGTGTGCGATGGCTGCGATACGTACGAAAATAATTGAAAATCTGACTTTATTGTCCTATTATAACAAAAATATGATGAGTACAATTTTAGATATTGTATCTGTAAAATCATTCCTTGTCATAAATGTACATGCCAGAACTGCATGTTGACAATTTAATAATACCCTGTAAAATTGTGGGTTTCCTTCAATGTAATATACATTAAAATAGGAAAAGTTGTATTTAATGTTGAACTTTTATATTTTTTATAATAATATAATCATTATAATGGTATGGTGACCATTTTCCCACTGTTTCCATCCCAGGCAAGAACTTCGGGTCCAAACCAGATCCATCCAGACGTGGACAAATGGAAGACCATCCGGTGGTCGTTCACTCCACTGGCTCTGGCCAAAACATTGCTCCCAGCTGCCGGACCCATGCCAGACCCATGGTCCGTCGCTCCCTTCGATTCTGTTTGGCATGTTTAAATATTTAGACAGAGCGCTGCTCGAAAACGCATTGAATGGCGTTGTCTGTCGATTGCCGTGAATCATTATATATACGCAGGGGCATAGGGGAGTGGTGGGGATAAATTGATAATGTAAACAAGTGAAGCGAGAAATTGAAGAGTGGGCCGATGTGTGGGTGTGTGTGTGTAGTTTGTGCTCGGGGGCTGTTCCCCTCAGATTTATGATACTATTTATGCTTTGAGAAAGTCGGAAAATCCAGCAGACAATACTACGAGTATTTGGGATTCCCCATAAACTTTAGAATTCGATTGAAGTGAATTTCAAACAATTGAATGCATTTAATTTAAATGTGGGCGGTTTTAATTCGATTCAGCGAACCCTAACCGATTGCTTTACTATACACTTGGTCTCTGGGAATTTGCGGGGGACTTAAGGGTAATCTTGGGCATTTGTTTACAACAATTTGGAAAATTTCTGCACAAGCATTCGTCATTAAATAAATATTTTCAAATATGTGTTTAAAAATAGATTATACGAGTTTTTGCATTTCTGTTCTGTCTTTCTGGGAATTTTTATTTACAAAAACAATTCTTAAATGGTAATTGCTTTGAAATAGAGCACATTTATTTTCACTATAAACCATTGAAGATTTCAAGATATTAGTTGGTCTTAAGTTCAGCAAATAAAGTGCTCAACTAGCAGCAAAAATTTCGCTGTGAGCGTGTTTTGAAAACTTTTCGTAGAATTAAAACTCTCATTGCGACCCCTTTTCCTCCTACAAACTTGTGCTAAAGTGCGGCGAACTTTTTCACTTTCTTGCAGTGCTGCACATCAACACAACTGGAGAACACGAGAAACTTTTCATATCCCCGCAGTAAACGATAAAAGCAAAAGTAGCAGCAGCCACAGCAAAATGACAGCAATAAGTTCAAGCAATAAAACACAGCTAGCCAGAAGTTGCAAACATGCACTCGCAGCACAATAAGTACGGGCGGCGGTCGAAAGCTTTTAAATAGGAGTTAATCACCGGACTCCCCATCCCGCAGAGCGCCCGGCACAACCGGGACACCCCAATAAACTGCCAAATAATATAGGATATTAGCCAGCCGGTGGACGGAATCCAGCGAGGAGCGCAGGAAAGAAGCCCTACTGTCAGCCGGGACACTGAAACATTCCACCCCATAGCATGGCCTCGGTCGCCGCTTGGCTGCCCTTCGCCCGGGCGGCGGCCATCGGGTGGGTGCCGATAGCCACCCACCCACTGCCACCGCCCCCGATGCCCAAGGATCGCCGCAAAACGGACGACGAGAAGCTCCTGATCAACGTCTCCGGGCGGCGCTTCGAGACGTGGCGGAACACCTTGGAGAAGTATCCGGACACCCTTTTAGGTACGTATACGTAATATAGTACTCAGGGTACTTAAAGGGGGTTAAACCCCCTATAAATACAAACTTAGATTTAAAAATAGCAGAACTAGTAATTTACTAAATTACTAAAGGAAGGTCAAAATTTATAGCATTAACAATTCTACTTTATACGGTTTAGAGCCAGCATCATTTTGTTTAATAGTTTATACAGTTTACAGACGATTGGCTGTACAATAAATTATTCACTCTGAATAATAAAAAACCTTTCAGTAAATTCAGGAAAATAAAATAAAAAGTGTTCTTGAAAATGTTTCTCTCTACATATATACAAGAAATTTATTGTTTAACAAGAACTTTTTCAGATATTTACAAGCTTTAAAAATGATATTCCTATATTACCAACTGTAAACAAACATTATTAACTTAATGAACCACTACTACTTTATATATTCACACTTATATTGATTACATTCAGGTTCCAATGAAAGGGAGTTCTTCTACGACGAGGACTGCAAAGAGTACTTCTTCGATCGGGACCCGGACATCTTCCGGCACATACTGAACTACTACCGGACGGGCAAGCTGCACTACCCGAAGCACGAATGCCTCACCAGCTACGACGAGGAGCTGGCCTTCTTTGGCATAATGCCGGATGTAATAGGCGACTGCTGCTACGAGGACTATCGGGACCGGAAGCGGGAGAACGCGGAGCGGCTGATGGACGACAAGCTGTCGGAGAACGGGGATCAGAATCTGCAGCAGCTGACCAACATGCGCCAGAAGATGTGGCGGGCCTTCGAGAATCCGCACACGTCGACGAGCGCCCTGGTGTTCTACTATGTAACGGGTTTCTTCATCGCCGTCTCCGTGATGGCCAACGTGGTGGAGACGGTGCCGTGTGGCCACCGGCCGGGCAGAGCGGGAACTCTGCCCTGCGGCGAGCGCTACAAGATCGTCTTCTTCTGCCTGGATACCGCCTGCGTGATGATCTTCACGGCGGAGTACCTACTCCGACTCTTCGCCGCCCCCGATCGCTGCAAGTTCGTGCGCTCGGTGATGAGCATCATCGATGTGGTGGCCATTATGCCGTACTACATTGGCCTCGGGATCACCGACAACGACGACGTGAGCGGTGCTTTCGTCACGCTGCGCGTGTTCCGTGTCTTCCGCATCTTCAAGTTCTCGCGCCACTCGCAAGGACTCCGGATCCTCGGCTACACGCTCAAGTCCTGCGCCAGCGAGCTGGGCTTCCTTGTCTTCTCGCTGGCCATGGCCATTATCATCTTTGCCACCGTCATGTTCTACGCCGAGAAGAACGTCAATGGCACCAACTTCACATCGATTCCGGCGGCCTTCTGGTATACCATCGTCACAATGACGACGCTGGGGTGAGTTTACTCAGAGTGATATAATGTGTGTGTGTTCCCTTTACATCTTCATGCCAATTAAAAGGGCTAGATTTTCCATTGCCTTATCTAATCTTATTCTGAAATCTTCCCATCCGTCGCAGATATGGCGACATGGTGCCAGAGACAATAGCTGGCAAAATTGTGGGCGGCGTCTGCTCGCTCAGCGGTGTGCTGGTCATCGCCTTACCTGTACCTGTTATCGTATCGAACTTTAGTAGAATCTATCACCAGAACCAGCGAGCGGACAAGCGCAAGGCGCAGCGGGTAAGAACAGGCTATCTGGGGAATCCCAAGGAATCCATCGGTGTCACAGAAACTGCAGACTGGAATTTCCTGTAATTATAGTTACAGATTTTCCCAGCAGTTTCTGTGACACTGATATTAAATCGCTGGAAATTTAGCTGGGAGCCAGTGAAATGAATGCATTTTTCCGTGTGCATCCCAACTGAACGCCACCCACCACCCACAAATACTCATTATGTGTTATGGCCTTGCAGAAAGCTCGCCTGGCGCGCATCCGCATTGCCAAGGCCTCGTCCGGAGCCGCCTTTGTCAGCAAGAAGAAGGCCGCCGAGGCCCGGTGGGCTGCCCAGGAGTCGGGCATCGAGCTGGATGACAACTATCGGGACGAGGACATCTTCGAGCTGCAGCACCATCACTTGCTGCGATGTCTGGAGAAGACAACGGTGCGTATACGCAATGTGCGAGGCAGCTTTGTCCTTCGCTGTGCAGCTCTATCTCTCTCTCTCTGTATACATACTCGTACATGTGATACGTATTATTGTCACTCGATTGCGCGCTCAGTGTTTGAACTTATGATTTGAACTTTTCATTTCTTACTACCTCTCGAATCACACTCTGTCTCTATACATTTATCGTTTTTACTCCGTGACAGATGTAGCAACATTTGAACATCTCAGTTGTAGTCAGAAATTGTAAGGTTTGCCACGAGCTCATTAGGAAAGCAATGACAACGGCATCAACGAGAGCGACACCCACAGCCAAAAAAACATCAACGGTGGCGACAGCAAAATCAGCGAGTGGCAGGACGAAGGATATGTTGTTGGGCGTTTTAGAACTGACGTGTCTTCTCATAAATCAAAATAATAGTCAAAAATCGCGGAAAGCCAAGAGAAAAAGAAACTGAACTGAAATATTCAGCATCTTTTGTATGTGCATTTTGTTAAGCGTTTTAGTTTTATCGTTTTATTTGAATATGTTTTCTGTACATTATTATGGTATTTCTCGTTTTTGTGTGCGATCTGTTGTATTTCGTCCTAAGTTATATGTTCTAAGTTCACCATTTGTGTCATGTTTTTCACACGATCTGAGCCCGAACTGGCTTCGAAAATAAGCAAATATAAAACATAGAAATAAAAAGCAATGAATATCAATGTCTATGCTCTGAAAAAAAGACGAATATAAATAAATTCGCCAAAGTAAGTGCTTTCGGTTTGTATTTAAGTTCCGTTCTTTCTTCAATCTTTCTCTATCGCCCCTCTCTTTCTCTCTCTATCTACCTTTCTCGTTCTATCTAAACTCGTTCATGTTTACGCGTTGCACTTAATTTTTATGATTTCCAATTTTAAATTTTAATTTCTTCTTTGTTGATTGTCGGTCGTTTTTTGTTTGATTTCAAATACCCTCTGGCATTAGAAAACGATTCGTGTTGAATGCTATGCGCTGTGTTCTGTTTTAAGTTCCTCGAATAGGTCATTACCGAACAGAATCGGTTCGAACGATATGCGAATGCTCCCCCACATGCTATCAAGAAATTTCCAAAACGACCATTTAGCCATATGCAATCGATTGCTGTCAACATAAGGCCAGAAACCATATCAAAATCTAAACATTTTAAATGCCCAAAGGGGCTCATGAAGTGAGGGGAAGTATCGGCACAAAGAATTCAAAGTCACTAAGTGGATATGAAAAGCCCATTAAAGCACACAATTTGTAAGGCCTAATTTATCGAGAGCAAATTCCCATTTCATTTAATGGCACAGCATTAACTATTTTTTTATGAGCACAATTCATAATTCATTAAAAATAGTTCTTGGCCAGCTCTCTGTGCTATTTTCGAAGACAACAATTTGTTTAAAAGTTGGGAAAACAACGCAATTGCTTAAGAATAATGAAAACATGACCAGAAAATAATATGGATGGTAATGGAGTTTTATAAAGAAAAACTTGGTATGCAATTATAAATACTGCAGTTCTTAAACAAATCTAAATAAATTAATAACTTTCAGAATAATTTCCGCATTAACACCATTTTATTCCGATAAGTGAATAACACCTTTTACTTATATGAACTATAGTCTTAAATTTACTATATGGTTAATAGAATTGAATAAACTTTTCAGTGATTTTCACTCTGCTTTCATAATCGATTACTATGCACCATTACCATTTTTATTTTGTATGTGTGCTAGCCATAACCATAAGCCATTTCACTTGATGAGCTCTTAAAATCTCTACTAAAAGCAGCAAATCAATAAAATAGCGTTTTGTCAAAAATCGAGAATCGGTTAGAAGCGGCCATAAATGTGGTTGCGTTTTGAGCCGAAGTCGCACTCGAATGTCGCTAGCTGGCGCTTGCTTACCATTCGTACCGCTCTGCCACGCCCCCGCCACCGCCCATGCCCTCCGAACCGCCCCCAGCATTTACCGCTCTCGTTCCGCTAAGTGACTGCCCGCCCGCTGCCCCGCCCCCTGGCTGTTTCGATAAAAAGTTTGTTCTCATAGTGTTTTTGTACAATTGTCATTGCTTAGGAGCGCAAAAAAAAAGAAAAACAAAAAACCAAACAAGAAAATTACCCAATTTCCCATTAACAAATTGTAGCGTTCAAATGTTTATAACTAGCCCCCCCACCCCCTCCCACAAACCAGCTTAATGTTTTAATTGTTGTTTAAACTCGAAGGGGCCAAAAACGCTCGCTCTTCCCCTTTCTCCCCCCCCCCCCCCCCCCCCCCCCCCCCCCCCTTTGCTCCTAGTATTTGTTTATGCGTATGTACTTGAACCCCATTCTTAAGTCCTGTGTTTTGTGTGTGTGTAAACCCCCGCTCCCCCCTCCCAAGATTTCTATATTGTAAAATTGTTGAAAAAAAAAGAAAAGAAAAACATTGTACTCTATGTATTCTTCGTTTCTCTTTGTAAAATTCTTCTCTGGCTGTACCTGTACTCAATGCTCAAAAACCGCAGGATCGAGAATTTGTCGAGTTAGAAATACCGTTTAACGGCCAGCCCAAGAGGCCGGGCTCCCCGTCCCCGATGGCCAGTCCCGCCCACTCGACAAACAGTGCCGCCGGCCTGCTGCAGTCCTGCTGCGGCCGCTGCTGCTCGCAGCGCTACCAGGTAAGCTATACGCCCCGACATACCCTGTACGGGGAGAGAAGTGCGGGAGTTACCGCCGTCCGGCACTCGAGGGGTTGAGTGCCCCCACAGGTGGGTCCAAAACCGCTTTCCGTAACCCTCTCTCTTTATAAGTACTGTATACCGTTTGTGTGTGTTGACTTTGTTGCCTCTGTTGGTCTTGTAATCTTGTAAATTTTCACATCTCACCTACGGAAGAACTAACACATCCTCGAGGATATCACTTGGGTGCATCTTAGGGAAATTAACATGAATTTGGTGCTCCTAGTCATTAAACTCTCATTTTAATAAATTCATTTTGATGTACCATAAGTACCTAATCATAACAGAACTAATTATATCAGAGCTCCTTTTCCTATGTCAAATATATAGTTTTTTACATACATCAAAAAGTATGCTGTGAGTTTTGCAAATATAAATGTAGTAAGGCTGTAGATGTTATGTAGAATGTATAGTGTAAATATCAGCCAAAAATGCAATCTCTTTTCGAAAATTTTGCTTGAAAAATAGTACAAAAAGTTGTGTAAATATAAATTCTTTGATTGCAGTCAAATGGATGGCGGTCTTTATTGTATTAAAATGTATATAATAACGAAATTTGATTAAAATATATAACAAATATAAAATATATAACAAACAAATATATAACAAACCTTTCCTTCATATATGTATATATCTTTAAAATCTTTGAATAGAATTAAAAGAAAGATGTTGATTTTAAATATGTATATACGAACCTATGAACTTTTATTTATCATTTTTATAAAATTATCAAGACATAAAACTACAGCAAAATCTTAGAATATATAGTCAAATTTCTCAGTGGGCATCCTTAAGAATGTTTTGAGTCTGATAGGAGGCTGGAATCTCTATGCAGCTTCTGTTTTAGTTGTAGGCACATCATGCTATTCTGGAGCTATCATTAATCATGTGAACTCTGACCCCGAGCGGTAAAAGCCTTAATATTAACATTTTCTGGTCTGTTCTCGTTTCTGTTTAGGCCTGCGGCAAGTACATGCCGGCTGCCAGCAATGCTCAGAATAGCCAAAACAATCAGCCCATGGATGGCACCTACCTGGTGGAGGCCTCGTTCTGAGCCGGCGGCAGCAGGTTGGCGCCGAGATGCACATCCTCGGCCAGGGCGGCAGTCACATCCCAATCCAGATCGAGATGATTTACGTTTACGTTTAGTCTAACTTGAAAAGTTTTTAAACTAAATTGAATTCGTTTTGTAGACATGTCGTGTGTGTTTAGTCGCCAAATATAAAATTGATGGACCCGAGGAATAACTGAAGCCGAAATACAACTGTAATCTCTAAAATCTGATTTTCGAGTTTAACGAGCAAAATATTTAGATAAATGCAAGCACTTGCAGACTCAAATGAAAGCAAACACCGAATGTGTAAAGTATGATGGGCACATTAAAATAAAACAAGTAACAAATGAAGTATGTAAAAGTATGCCCAACCCAGTTTCTGCGGCGGCAAAGTCGGATTTGATTAGCGAGGACCCGTTAATGAAAAAACCCAAATATTAATTATAATAATATGCAACACTATTTACTTTATTTAGGTGACAAGACAACAACAGCAAACAACAGAAACCGAAGCATTTTAGAGGAATTTACTGTGTATGTTTTAATAACGTGAACATAAAGTAGCATAGCAGGCGAAATAGTTTGAAGAGAGTACTAGAAAGATCTAGCTAATAGGATCTATAACTGACGACAAGGGCAGAGTCCAAAAAACCAATTGAACAAAATCCGAACACAATAAGGAACATTTTAACAGCAAACGATTTGTGTGGCCAGGAAACGAGGAAGGATTGAAAGTTTGCGAGAAAATTATGATGATATTAATACGAATTCGTGCGTGTATTTTTTAAGTGGTCCGTAGTTTAGTAGTTATGATCTTCATCCCCTACTTCCCTATTCTTTCTCATCGACAATGATCTATTACCGCATTTGTGTGACAACCTCATTTTCCCCCCTAACAAATTATGTATATGTGTGTACAGCAAAGAGGTTTCAGTTCGTCATTCAACATTTTCCATCCTTTTTCCGAAGTACTCCAAAATGAACTAATCAAAATCTATTGAAAAACTAAAAATTACAACTTTCTTCCAAGAACTAAGTTAGCGAGATATCTATTTAAATGTATATGTGTGTGTAGGAAAGGCTTTAACGAATTGGAACATTAATTAACTAAATGAACTCTTAGCAAATTCTAACAGAAACTTAAAGTATATTAATTAATTCTAAATTAAAATCAAACATTTAAAATTAGTTCAAGTAAACAACTTAAAAGATAACAACAACATAAATATGGAGCTTGTATGTATGTATGATAAATTTATAATGATTACTCTAATTATTATTATTAGTCGGCGATGAATACGATAATAGTGTTGCCCATTTGTTTCTAACTCTCTAAGTTGCCTAATAATTTCCCAAAACAAAACAAGCTAAACAAACAAAACTAACAGCTTTTGTTTATCAAAACGAAGTTGTGCATAAAGCGCTTAAGAGGCGATTTATGATTAGATCGGAGATTTACGAAAACCACATCACGATAACAAACAAAGAAATTTGGTTACTAAAACCAACTCTTGTAGCGATATTCTAAAAGAAAACCAAAACTATCAGATTAACGAAAGTCGGGGTCGAAACCCAAATCCGATGGAGGAAGACGACATTTCTCTTTTTATTTTTAGTGATATGTAATTCGAATTGAGTAACAGCAAAAACAAATACTCTGCCACGGGTCTCTGAGAATGAAAAAGCTAAAGATTAATAATGAATAAAATAAAGAAATCTGTTTACTTCCACCATAAATGCGAATACTCCCAACAATTCATCTAGGTTCTAGAACGTAGATATTAGGGTGAACCGAGCTGGTAAGTTAACAATTTGGGTAAGAAAACAAACAACAAGATTTTGGGAGAACAAGCAAATATACATAAATACTTCAATTTTTATTTCTTCTGAATATAAATAGATATTAATAAATAATTATATCTTCAAAGAGTATCTTTATAAAGACCTAACTTCACCTGGACTCCAAAACTGAAAGCAAAAGTGAGATAATCTCATATCCAAAATAACATTTCAGGGCCACCCTACACTGCTAACACATCCATATAGGTATTATATTCAAAAACTCTCTCTCGGAGACGCCTATATGAACTTGTAGGAGAGATCGGAAACCGACCAATCGAATGGCAAAAGTCACGGAAATTCCCACCATACATCATCGGCTATATATCCAACCCAGAGATCACCGCTATATCTGGATGCTCAGCCGGTATAATGCCACACGATTCGATGCCAAACGATCGTCTGTGCCACCTTAGCAATTTGCTTTTGGCCCCCAGACCGAACGAACAGATGTCGAATTGTGCTTTTGCTTTTTTGCGTCTGCGATAACCGGGCATATGGCCCAAACTAATTTGCATAGTCGTCGTTAGTCATATGCCTATGAGTTGTCGAGATCTGTGAACTTCAACTTGGCAGTGAAAGCAAGATCGCTGCGAGCTGAGCCACGTTCTTGCCGAATAGAAATATTTAGGTACATTTAAATGCTCTTACTGTATACGTTTATTGTTTCCAAATGGTATACTTTAAGCCGTTTTGTTTAAATATGCCGATATAGGGTTATATTCATTTATAACATATTCATTTTACTTTGATTTCACTATTTTAATTTAACATGCATCCTTTTTAAACTATTTCACAAACTGAAAGAGAAATATTAAAACTGTTTAAACTGTTTTACAAACTGAAAAAGTATTAGAAAGTGTTATATTTTTGGTTTAAATCACAAATGTTTACATGTATAGCTGTATTAACCTTTTTATCAAGCTGATCGATTGAAGTGTAGATATATAACTTATTTAACGGTATTAATTGTTATTAATACATATGTATTTACTCTCCGAGTTTATGGTTTTTCGAACATTACTTTTCCACACACTATTATAGTTCAACAGCCTTAAGAGTAGTTTTCCTCCAAAGTTCCTAACTATGTTGTTGCTATCCGATCTTTTCAGCTTGCCACCATTTTCTTGATTGCCTGCAAATGATCTTTCATATCGATTTCAATGAATTAGTGTTCATCAGCTGCTCATTAGCAACGTCATTGACTGCTGTTTGCGTCTGTATTTTCCACCTCTTTTCCTGTTCGCAGGGGGTAAAATAACTCCAAGTAAAGGTCGTGTCTATAAATCAAGGCAAAACAAAAGAGCAGAGGAGAGATACGAAACTTAAATACTAAAACTTACTCGTTTCTTGCTTGCCACAGTAGTTGGCCATAAAGCCAAACTGCAAAATCATAAACATGCATGTGTACATATGGGTTTATACTAATAGTACGCTTGTTTTGATGTGTTTCCCCAATGTTAAGCATACGCAATGTGGGCTTCGTTTTTGGCTGTTTCGCTGGTCAGACGCTAATATTAACTTCGGTAAGCTAGCTTTATGACGTTATTTATCACTCATACAGCTAGATAACCAAAGACAACATAGCACCCTGTATATAGAGCCGGTTTTGTAACACTGCAGATGGTTGAAAGGGAAAGGAAAGTGGCCTCCTCTTTTGTTAAATTTGATGAACGCTTATTTCGCCTCACTTTTTTGGCCAGGGTTTATTTTTATTTTGTTTATTATTTATGGTAAGTGCTCGCTAGCCCCATGGACATTCACTCGATTGCTCGTTTCACCGACTTGTCGCCCACTCACGCACACAATCCAATTTCCCACAGACACATATGTCGTCATTGTTGCTTTGGTTTTGGCTTTGGCTTTAATGTCTTATACGAGTGTGTTTTTTTGCGCAGGCGTCGCCGCTGCGAATGCATTGGGAAATGCAACGTGGAATTTGTATGCATTTTGCATAGACGGCACAACGAGATAATGGTCGGAAAAAGGTCAAAGTTGGACGAGCGCGCGTTCGTCCAGAACCAGAAACGGAATTGAAACCTCGATGCCATGGGAAGAAGCGAGGAGCTGCAATGATTTTCCCTCGCTCCAAGAAATATTCCCATAAATATGCACGCTACGACGATCAACAATTATGCCCACCAAAACGAGACCCGTCCCATTCTTACTCCACTCTTACTCCCATCGCATTCTCAATGTTTCGGTTGGTCAAGTGACTGTAACTGGAACGACGGAAGACATAGTCGCAGTCCAAGACGGTGACCAAGACGGTGACGAAGGCGAAGACGAAGACAGAGGCATTGGGTGGTGGTGGTGGGTTTAGTTTGGGTTTGGTTTTGGGTTTGGGCTTGGACTCGAACTCGGCCTCGGACCTGCATCCGCATTATAGCGCCGGCCAAGTCAGTAAGTGAGTAAGCCAAGTGAACGGCTGAGTGGCCTTAGCTAGGTCCACAAGTCTACAAGTCTACGGCCTGCTAGACGAGCGTTCCGTAACGCAAGTTCCCACAATTATGCGCCTCGCTCGACTCCACAACTCCTCGCCCCGACTCACACACATAGTCACTCGTGCACCACTCTCTACTGGTAATAATCGCTGGAACATAAAGTGGCGGAAAATGTTGAAAAGCACCCAAGCAGCCAGTCGAATTTTCTGAATGTCTTACTTCACTGTCTTACTCTACTCCACTTCACTCCACTCCACTCCACTTCACCATTTTGTGCGCCTGCCTCAAATTGTGCAATGTATATTGTGTGACGACAGTAGCCAGCCACTTACGCTCCGCGATCCATTCAATAGGCTAAAGTACGAATGCCTTTTAGGAAACATTCAAAGTCTGGGGCCGCAGTACTAGATCCAGATGAAACGCTAACTGGCTTAATGAAGGGTTCTTAAAGCTAGTTAGTTACACAATGCCAACTTATATTAGTTAGCAAAGGTCTACGCTTCAGGAGGGGAAGCTAACCCACGTATTTGTCTAAGATTCAAGTGGGGAATAGGTATATTATCTGCAAAGGTACCATGAATCCCACGGCAGTTATATTATAAGTCGGTGAGTAATACAAAGTTCCCTGATTTTCGCTCTCCAGGCAAATCTTGAATTAATAGCCATCTGTGATGCATTCAGCTATTGACTGTTTTTATACAGCCTTCCATTGAATTTTCTTCTTTGCACTTGCAAAGTGAGTACACCATATAAGCTCCAATCTCTCGACTCGAGGCGGTGACGTAAATTACAGAATCAACATAATATCCATACCAAATATAGATGCGAGTTGACGCCTAGTCGCTGACCGCAAGTCGTAGTCAAATAGTTCCAAGAACAAATCACACATCACGAGAAATGGAGGGGTATGTACTATACATCAGCATATTCAAATGGAGCTATTCGACTGGGCGAGATGCCGCCGCTGATTGGGGACACAAAAGAGCCGAAAGCGGAGACTTTGCCTAGGCCTAGATCGCAGATCTTAGCATATATGTACATATAGGAAGCTGATTACCAAATCGATTTCGAGTTGCCGCGGAACACGTTTTTCTGCGGCCCAAGCCAGACAATCAAGAGTTTACCGTGCATATGAGATGAGGTAGATGACGATAGCGCTATTGAAAATTCTGCAAGCGTGTGTCGCTCCTACAGAGCCGGATGTCTAAAGAATTTGCTCACGATCTACTATACGTACCTTCTATTATATATTCGAGCGCTGGTGTGTGTGAGTGTGTGCGAGTGTGCGTGTGTGCCTGTGGGGTTATATCAAACAGCTGCGAATGCAAATGACATACCCAGATATATTGAGGCTGGAGAGGAAACGACGAACTGAATATGGAACTTGGAAATGGAGTTGTGTTGAACGGTGGTGGCGCGATCTCCGAGCATTTCACACCGAATCGGGCACTAAACTGCACTGCTTTTTCTGATCTCGATCTCTGATTCGGCCAAGTGCGACTCTGGTCTCCAAAGATTTGAGATTTTTCAAGATTTTGGCTCTGGCACCGGATTGCTTTAGCACACACCTTCAACGCCGCCAAACGCTTCTAAACTAAATTCAGTTTTGGTAAAAATGCGACAAACGAGCTCCAGATCAGCTTCTTGAGACGTCCGACGTCGACGTCGGCGCAGCCATACAGTACATAAGGCCGCTGCCAGGTTTCTCGTCGGTGTGAGCCGCCTCTGCATTGGTGTGCCGATGATCCGATCGCTTACCTGTAGCGCCGACTGCGACGCCGGCAGCGTTGTTACCTGATTTTCGGGTTTTTGTTTTTGCCCTGCGAGCGGCGAGCGACCCATGATTTCCCGCCAAATGAGAGGCACACAGGTAAGACAGGTAAGGGTAGGAGACAAGTACAAAGCCTGCTTGCCCAGGTGCCACTGTGTGTGTGAGTTGGCCTCTCTTCGCGTCGATGTGTGGGTGCGGCAAGGTGTATGTACCACACACACGTACACGGGGCATACTCCACCGACTTATAGATGGCTGAAAGACGTTGCCTAACGATTGTCTATGTGGCTGTGGCTAGGGCTATTGATTTTAGATTTCAACAATGCGGGTGAAAAATGCTCAAAATTATATTGCACGAAAGCTGAAATTATAAAAGCTGCCATTACAAGCAACCCATACAGGGTGAGCTATTCGAAAAGTTTAGTGTACTTTGTCAGAAATTTCGTAGGATAATTTAAGAATAGAAAAACACTTAAAACGCTGATTCTCTACTTTGAAAACGAAAATGTTAAATGGATTTTGTATTTCACCCTTTCTAAGGGAAGTTAAATGGAGATTTTATTCTTAATGGTACTTTAAAAACTATCATGTTTTATGTATCTACAGATTCCTTAGTGGTTGTTTTTAATTTGAATATACTATTGATTTAGTTCGTTGCAAAAATTCAAGCTGAAACCCTGTTAAGCACATTAAAGTGGACGCTTTCTGGTTGTGTTTTTTTCCTTCGACAAATTTGTTGACTGGTTGACTTTTGCCAAAAAAATATACAGCGCGAAAAAGCCACAGAAAATAAAACACGGCAAACCCCAAAAATAAAATCAAAGAAGCCCGCAAATGCCAAGAGAAACTTGATCAAGAGTTAAGAGGTCGGCCGAAAGTTGCCCATCTGACTTAGCCGGGTATCTTGCTCCTCTATAAAGAGGAGTGTGAAAATTAACAGCTGATCATAGATATGGATACGGCCAAGAGATCCATTTACGGATTGACGTGGTCTAGTGGGAATTAAATTCAAAATCATAAGCTATAACTATGGGCGTAAAATAATATTAAGTTTGATTATTAAGATAAAAAGTACATGACCATTACATCACAAACCATAAATGGGTTTTGTTTTTTTTTTTGTATAAATAAGAGAAATAAAAACGTTGAATACCTTTACCAAATGAAATCTTTATAATTTATTTTATTTATTTATTATTTTAATACTATTTTATAATTTGTACAGTGCTTAACTAAATCTAAAATAATCCTTGAAACAGACATTCCGAAATTTATTATTTTTTTACGGAACTTATGGTGTGACATCTGTTTGAAGAAATTTTCAACAGAAAGAAAGCAAGATAATCTTTATTCAAGGCATGCACAATCCCAGAGGAAAAATCCCGGCGAGGATCATCCCTTGTTCCTGGCAAATCCTTACTTGTTTTAATAATCCCACCTGAACATACCCATTTCGAACAACTGCTGCTAAGAACCCACGTACATCACGCAATCAACTGTAGCGCAATGGCCACGCAACAAGCAGCAAAGAATAAAAAAATCACTTTTATGGCAAAGATCAAACTGGCAGAAAAACAACAGCGATGTCGAAAAATACGTTACCAAGGTAGTCCGACGACGATCGCTGCGGCTGCCGTTGCACTGAAAAAAATTTTTAAAGTTTTTAGATATATATTTTATGCATATCATTTAACAAAAAATTAACACTTCTTAAATAACTTCAAACATAAAACCAATGTTTTGAAGCAAGTTTGTCACTGCCTTACCAATACCATACCAATACCCACTTTTTTGCAGTGTACTGCTGCTGCGTGGCAGCGACAACAACAGCAACATTCACATCAATAGCAGCAGCAACAACAACAGCAACAGCGACAGAAAACAGCAAAGAAATGGCCGTTAAAGTTGCCAGGCAAATGGCAAAAGTCAGGGGCGTAGCTCCATCCAGGGTTTGCCCCACTGTTCCAGAAGACCAGCGGAGGCACTAGCTCCCCTTTTGAGCGATACGTGAGCAGTTCTCTTGGCACGTTTTTCGGTTTTTTCTCCTTGTTTAATTTTTTCTTGATTTCTTCGTGTTTTTTTTTTTGTTTTTTTGGCGTGGCCGACGACGCCCGTTTGCCATCATAAAAGAAGTCAATTGAATTTAAATTTAAAGTACATAATGGCCAAGTGAAGGAGGTGAGTTGCTCGAACCGAAGGGGAGGGGGGCGGTGGAGAGTGGTGAAGGCAACGCTGCCGCCTTTCGAATTTCACAAAGTCAACCGTGTGGTTTTTGTTGCTGGACTTGGCTTTTTGCTGTTGGGGCCTCAAACTCTTTGCTGTTGTTGTTGTTGCAATTGTTGTCTGTGTGGGATTGAAGACTATGTATAGAGATATATATGTATATGTATATTTAGGTATTTATGTATTTCATGTACAAGGCCCAGGCACGCAAGGCTTTTGGCTTTCAAGCCAGAGATATGTCCATGTGTAGTTGTGTCCGTTGCTCTTTTGATTTAAACGTGCTTAAATTTAAAGATCAAATTGCTTGGGTTTCGTTTTTATTTTCCTCTTTTTGGGGGGGATTTTTTCGGGGGTGGGCTATTTAGCGGTAGGCCCAGGAATTTTAAATCGTAGACAAGCAAACCCGCAATAATCGGACAGGAATCGTGTAGAAATAAGCAATCGCTGCAGTGAGTCAGAGATTGAAATGTAGTTTTTTGTTGGCGGATATGGTTAGCAATTTATTTAGAAAGCCAGAGACTCGAGTGCACCCACAGATTTAGAGGCTGACACACATTTTTCAGCTTTATTCGCATTTCGCCCACCGTTTGGATAATTTCGCTGGAAAAAAATGATTAAGTGATTAGGGGCTTTTGCGGCTGACTAACATTCGAAAACGAAAGACTTAGGCAACGAACTTGTCCATAACCTATTGACATTATGACGCGGCAAGGAGGAGGCTTCTCCCCTTCCCTCTTTACCACTCTTTCTCTCTCTCTCTCTCTGACTAGCTCTCTCCTGCTCATTCACTTGCATCTCGCTGGCTTCGGTTTGGAAATTTGCATTGTTTGCCAACGTTGCGACCTCCCGATTTGTCTGCCTGCCAAGCAAACGTGAGATGAGTTGGGGTTTGCTCATTTGCCGCCTTTCTGCCTCCGCCGCTGGGAACGTGCAGAGAAAATATTTGACTTTTTGCGCACACAGTTATGGATATATAAATATGTCAAAAGTTTTGTTTGCCTTTCTGTCGCGGCCATTGTGGGAAAGTGTAAGGTTCTGGGCCCGAAGCTCTCGGACGACAGTTTGCCGGAGATCTTATCGGTGGATGGGTAATTAATTGCTTAGGGGCCTGCCCGGGCATCGTATTTGGTGGCAGAGCTAAATAATTTTACAATTAGCAGCATTAACTGAGCAGTACTGTTGGGAAATTAGAACTGAAATATACGTTGTTTTCAGCATGCCAAATGCCTTCTTGAATGTATATAAAAAGTAGATAAAAATCAATAAAGAAACATATCAAATTTGAAGAACTTATATTAGTAATAACATTAACATTTTACCTTTTAGGATTAACATATACCGACTACCATACACCCAGCTAAGTTCTCTGAGTCTCAAACAAGTTTCTCAACATTAAAACATAGAACCCATTCACTTTGAGGCTCTATCGATTTCCAGATCATTTCACAATTCAAAGACCCGGCCTGGCCATTGTCCGAGATCTCCAAATGACCAGGTTAATAAGCATATACCAGTGGAAACCAGTTGGTCCAACTAGCGGAGCCAAGCCCCTGGGGTGGGAGCTCACTTAGGCCCCTCTAGAAGCATACGCATAGCCAATGGTCGGGGCCATATTTACACTCTCCGTCCGAAAAAACCTATTCAGCCGGAGCCAGAACTAATAAAACTCATTAAACCAAACATGTTTGGGCCAAGACAAAGGCCTCTGTCTATGCCCAATTTGAATAATCTCCTACACAGAGAGCAGACTATGGCCACATCAAATGGGGAACTGGATGGCGGCGAGAACCCGCGACTCAATAATCTGATTGGGGAGGCGAGTGAGAACAACGTTCAATTAAAAGCAGAACCCAAATTAATGAAATGAAAATAAAAATAAATTAACCAAGGAATGAACTCGACTTCAAATCTGAACCGAATCCGAATATGAATCCGAACCCGAAAGAAAGCGGCCGTGCGGCGAAACCAACCAAACCAGCAGCCTCTGAAAAAGAGAGATTCAAAATGATGACTTTTCAGTTCGGAGCGAAACTGTACCCCCCTGTTCGGCATCGGCATTGGCATGGGCATGGGCATTATAATGATCACCGAGATCATAATGATGCTGCGTGAAAGAGGAAGAACACAAAAGGTGGCTGTGGAACCCAAACCCGAACTTCCACCGGCAAATGGCCAAGATCGATACAATTTTCGAGCAGCATTCGGGTTTTCGGACCCCAAAAGTCAGAGAACAGTAACAATGCCGAGCCACAGATACAAAGATACCCAGATACATATGGCTACATATATACGTATGGCGGCCATAAGGCGGGGTACTGAGACAAAGTCACCTTTTTGGTTATACGGGGAGAGACAAAAGACGTGGAATGGGAACAAGATCATTGCATTTTTGCTGGCTGCTGGCTGTTTTTTGTTTTTGTTGCAGCCCCGAAGCCAGTTTCGCCCCAGCCTGGTAACAAGTTTGACTGAAAATTCTAAAAATAATGCCGGCCGGTTTGTCGTTTCCAAAAGAAAATCAAAAACACACAAAAAAGGGGGAATACGAAAAAAAAGAGTGGGCCCAACTCCAGAGATGGTGCATCTGTAGGCGAGTGTGAGTGAGTGAAGGGTAGGAAAAAAATAACCAACACAAAAAAGTAACATTTCGAAGGAAGGGACTAAGGATGCCAAGTGCCAAGTCACTCGATTCGGCTTACAGGCAGCTGCAATTGGTCCAGGGATGGACCACAATTCACAGGTGATTTCCACCAGTGAATCTCTTTTTGTTTGGAAAATTGTTATATTTTATATATATATACATATCCATATATATATTTAATTAAGGGTACGATGACCAAATTTAACGTGTGTGTCTTAGTGAGCTTTTATCTGGTTTTCATAACATTTTAACAATATCATTTCCTAGCGAAAAATACTTTTATTATAATTATTAGGTTCATGCATATATGTTCCGAGAATGGCAACGCTAAATAATTTAATTTGCAAGTATTTGGGTCATAAAATAAATTAACGAAATTAGTTGTACGTGGAAACTTTAATAAAATATTTTAATACGGATATTTTTAAGATATATTTTATTTTAATTTGTATTAACAAACCAAAGCAGCGAAACATATATCCCAAATTTATAACTAGTCACCTTTTTATACCATGATGCTGCAGCCCTGAAACTGACCGATGTTGCATCTTTCCTCTGCAGAGCCAAACCAATCTCGGGCCCAATCCCTATCCAGTCCGGTCCGGACCGGCTGGCTTTGGTCATGAGTCCCTAGTGCCCAGTGCCCGGTGCCTGGGCCCTGATGATCATGACGCTGCTAAGTGTGGCCGGTGGTGCCCAGCATGGGGCAGGGGCAGCCGGTTCAGTCTGTGGTGCTGTCCCCCCTCCTCAGCCCTCAGCGCTTGTTTGCAACAAGTAACGCGCGGAGGAATCTGTATTTGTCGGGCCAAAGAGTTGCTTACCTGCGGAGGCCGAGCTACCTGTGTCCAGGTAGGCGTATGCATGTGTGCCTGTGCCCTATCCACATCCTTCGTCTCTGCAGTGGATGCAGCAGCCAGCGGTCAGCGAAGGCAGCGCAGCATCGAACCATCATTATATTCAGGTATACACGTCTATATATGTGCACATATATACACTCTTTATATAAGGGCCAACAGATTGTGATTGTCTCTCCTGGTATGACTCGGCATCTTGCTCTTGGTTATGGGGTAGCTAGGCGTCGGGCTCTTCTGCCATTGCTTAATAGTTTTAGGAAATCGAAAATTAAATAATTTATCTCGATTTTATGACGTTACAAGCAGGTTTTGATGCTCCTCATCCCCATCCAGCACGCGATAAATCTCCGGCTTACAATCAGGAGAAATGCTGCCAGAACAAAAGCCCACATGTCCATTGCGTTGCCTTCGGCTCGCCGGTGATTTGAATAGCCACAGTTCTAGTGCCACAAAAAGAGCGATGCTGCCAGTGGTCCCTGACCCTCGCCGTAATCAAAGACGCCCAGTGAATCAACCGAGGAGGGGGGTCTACTTTCGTAAAACCCCAACTCGACTTGCTCATTATTTTGCCGCTTTTTGGCTGGTCATCGCTCTCAAGTGGCTCATTCGGGTCGAGATTGATTCGAAAGAAAGGTGCAGAGAAAGTGGTAAGGAGGCAGTGGACTTGGACCAAGTGGGTTGTTGCTGGACCTTCGCTTAAACACAGAAAAAAAAATGATTAAAACTATGCTTTTATATAATGCGATACATGGTTATCAGCAAGAAGTTTGTAATTTGCATAAACGGATTCTAACGCTCATTATACGCATCCTATTTTCAGTTACAACAAGACAGAAACCAATCCTCGACTATCAGATACCCGTTACTCAGCTAGAGGAAAACGCAATTTTGAACACAAAACAAAAAGAAAAAACTCGTATCGTTTAATTTTAGTAATTGTAATTTAATAATTAAAAGGACTCATATTCTCATTTAGGGTTATTTCTGTTTGTGTTCTGTGTACGTAAGAGGAGCATGCCCACCATTTAATGGCATATCGATATAAAATTGACAAGTCAAACTATTTACAAAACATTGGGCGTGACAGTTTTTGACGTGGTTGGTACCCCATTTACTCGACGAGCATATACTGTTACACAAACTTAAAAAATTAATAATTAATAAAAGAAAATAAAAAAAAAAAATAGAAAATAATAAAATTCGAAACGATATCACAATATTAAAAAAGATAATATATTTCAACATATAGGAGTTTTTAAAGGTGTACTGATTTTTTGTTAGGGGAAATGAATCGACTTGTCTCTTTGGTCGCATGTGCTCGGATCGTCTGCGATTGATGGAAAAGTTTTCGGCTTAATTTTACCAGGCAGCTGTTACAGTTTTGATAATGGCCAAGATACTTTGTGGTCATTTCGATGTGGTTTAAAGTGGTTTATATATATAGGTATACTCTGCGAAACGTTGAAGACATTTTATCTAGCCACTAAATCTTACTCAACTGTCACTCGATTTCGACTCGATTTAGAAGCTCTTTTATTTACTTAAAATTTTCACCCTGTACGCATTTGCAAAATGTTTGTGCCACACTCTTTAGTAGAAATCTAAAGGATTTGGCCACCAAATATTTCGAAACATTCAGTGCGCTCCTTTTTTTATAATTTCCTATTGTTCGTCAAATTTTATGAAGATTTAACTATTAAGGGTAAAGTGTTATCGGCCTTAGAACTGGATTCGTACTAAAGAAAATAAAAAAACATATTGCGGGGGCGAGGGAGAATTTAAAAAGTTCTCTTGATATACCTTTACCTATTTATTAAAAAAAATAATACAATAAAAATATTAAATGCTTTTTGAAAATTGAGAGTGACAACTTGCACTTGCTGTTTGTGAGCGTGGTCAAAATGATTTTGGCATATCGCTAGAAATTGACAACACAAATAATAAAAAATATTGCAAATAAATTCCAATATTTTTCAAAAGTGTGGTCTCTTTGGTAGGTTTGGAAGTGCTGTGGGATTGGCAGTAATAAAATCTGCATGCATAATATTAAATTTTTAGACGGGTAATTCCGATCAAGAATAAATATACGTAGTTTATAAAGTCGGCAATTCCCTGGCTAATACGAAACAGTGATAATTCGGCTATTCGTCCGATCTTTACTAAATAAAGCCTTTAAGATATGTATATAAAAATTGAGTGGTATGCGCACGTTTTACAAAAGGTAGAAACCCCGAATTTTAAAGATTTTATGTTTCCCCATATATAGATTCCATGAAAAGCTCCATCACCTCATTGTCATCTTCTGACTAATAATTCAAACAAAACCATTGTGTACGAGAATATAGTAACACGTACCATGAATACGATTGAATACAATCAATATAAATTTAAGTTAATTCTAGGTTTATTTGGCTTATTCAGTAAAAAACAAACTTAAGGAAACCCTAAAGACCTTTATTATTTTTCTAGTAGAGCACCACCTCCTCAATCCCATACCAATTTGCAGAGTACATCGGTTTCGGCTGACGTTTCTCCACGATATTTGTGAGCAGCGGCAGCAAATTGGCTAAATCGAATAAACTTTCTTCGTAGAAGGACAGTAAATTAGCCCATTCGGAGAGCGTCTCGAGCAATGCCTGGTCCTTGGAAATAATCAGCAGGGTGCAATGAGAGGTCAAAATGCAGCCAAGCCACTGGAGGGCCTGGACTTCCGTTTGCATTGGCGAGCAATCCAGACTGGGTCGTTCCTCCAACTGGACATTGGGGTCATTGACCAGATCGAACAGGTGTCTCATCAAGAGCTGGACATGGGATAGCTCCAGTCGGTAACGCAGATGCTCCTCGATGCCGCCGGCATGAAATCTGCAGGCTAGCACTGCATTTAGCAGCTCCTTGTTGGAGTAACGCTTAGCCGTTGGTACAGCGTTGGAATCGCCATTAATAGCCTGACGAGGCTTGCATTTATCTAGAGCATAGCGCAGTGACCAGGCCAGCATTCTCTCCGATATGTTGCTGTACCGCCTAAGACACATCAGGACGTGCTCTGTGTTGTCGGTCTTGATGAAAAGTGTGAGAATCCTTTCGATGATCTCTTCTTCGCCTGCGCCACTTCTCTCCAGCTGCCGGACTAAAGCCTGTACAGCTGTATTGTTCGGCCCCTTGTCAAAGAAGTTCGTCATCAGAGTGACACTCACGTCCTCCAGTCCATTCTCGCAAGTGGTCGCCTCTCCATGAACATGCTGTTTGATGATTTCGTCGATCTCTTGATCCACTACCTCGGGAGGATCGTAGGCCAACTCTCGACCATCAGCTTTTTGGTAGTCCAAGTTGGGCATTTGCTTACTTATATGGGATTTTACAGCTTTATAGTTTAAGGATTTCGTACTACCATCAAACTTAATAAGCGACTCCAGATACTCCTCCTCGTTTATGTGATCTAATTCAATAGGCGAGAGGTGAGTATCACTAAACTGGGAGCCCAACATGTCCACCAGCACCTCCCGGTTCATTCGGTAACGCACCGCCGCTATATTATTTCCCATGGCCAGCAGGATGTGCTCATTCCCGGCCCAAAGGCGAGAGAAGTCCAAGTACACTTTGAAGTACTGCTTCGCGTTGACCACCTTGAACTGAGTGTTATAAACCAACAGCGAGGCGCCCTCCTGGCTATAGTTGGCGCCGTAGATGGCAGCAAAGTTTCGTGAGACTCCGTGCACGGATAGCTTGCTCTCCACATTCAGCTCGGCCAGCATAGACACGAATTGTCCTGGGGATCGCTCTGATGGGCCCTCCGCAAGGTTCAGCATGAATATGCGTTTGTCAGACCCTGTAAAATTCAATAAATTTTTAGTTTTCGTTCTTACATATTATTTTATCAAAACTGATCCTCCACACTGATATACCGAAAGTTACTTACAAATGGTCAGCAACTGAGGATCTGCATCGCCCTCAACGACAGCATATCCTGTGAGGCGAACGTCTTCCCGCTTAATAAGGTACTTTCGCCTGTTAGCCGTGTCCAGGGAGAGGCGGATGAGCTGCAGTTCGCCGGTAGCCTTTGTTTCCTCGAAATATGTGAGCACCTGCTGGCCTTGGGCCAACGCGTAGACTGTGGGCTTGCTGATGACCTTGCTGGCGGCCAGGGCCAGTTGCTCAGCCGTATCCTCCTTCTGGTCCTTTCTCGAGGCCAACGCCTGGGAAAGGGTTTGGCACTCGCCATCGCTGTAGAGGATCAATGCCTCCTGTAAGGTTGCCACCACGTGAGCGATGCTTTTCTGAAACTGCAAGGAAAGGGTATTATCCACAATTACATGATGAGTTTTAGCTGCCCATACCTTCAGCTTCTTGCACTTAGACACATCCATGGTGTCCACATCCCAAAGCCGCAGTGCGTGATTTCCAAAGACGCCCACATACTTCTGGCTGCTGGGATCGTATATAACCTTGGAGGATAGCTTTTCCGGCAGGGACCAACTGAGCAACTGTTTTTGTGTGCTGATCTATAAGGAAATCGCGTTTGTTACATGGGCATTTTGATATTTTGGTGTCCAAACTCACGTTCAAAACAACCACCACGTTGCGCGCCAGCGTGGTCACCACATTGCCATTTTCCCTGTCTGCAGCTAGGCCCAGAAACTCCTTGTGGTCGGGGATGGGAAACAGGTTGTAGTAGGACAGGAACTTGGACATTATTTAAGCGAATCGAAAACAATTGCAGCACGTGCAAAGCGGCATCCAAAACTGATCCACAGGGTGATTCGTGCGATTGAAAGCAGTGTTTTGGTATTTGAAATAGCGACAGTAGGGTTGCCAGACCTCTGCGAAATACGAACACAAATGGTTGCCGGATCTGCCACGTGCTATCGATAAGAGGAAGAGACAAAAGAAGAAGAGTGAAATGGGTGGAAAGACAAAACAAGCGCCGCGCACCAAAAATAATGCCAAGGTAAGGCGTAGGAAGGTATTATTATGTTATTTAACCGTGCCCCCGACCCCCCATCATCTAGCCCTCGAGCAGCAGCCGAACCGCCGAGCTGCTGGGCAGTTCCACGCCCATTTTCGTGGGCTTCTCGGCGCAGACGGACGGAGGTGGCCTGGTGCCATTTGCTCCGGGATTCGCCAGCGCCGAACAAATGCCGGACAGCTTTGATGCGGCCATCAGTCCGCAAACGCAGATCATCCTGCGAAAGCTGTCCAAAAAGGATCCAATGACGAAGAAGAAGGCGCTGCAGGAGCTGCACGAACTGATCGAGCAGTCGGACGTGGAGGTCCTCAAGAACATTCTGCCGCTGTGGCCAAAGTACTACCTGAATCTGGCTAGCGATCCAGACCACACTGTTCGCGAACAGACGCAGACTGTGCTGCAGTTGCTCATGGCCAAGTGCAAAAAGGCGATGGCTCCATACCTAAAGTTGCTTGTGCCCGTTTGGCTGGGCAGCCGCTTTGATACCTACGCTCCGGCGGCCAGCATTGCGAGCCAATCCTTTCGAGACACCTTTGCTGGCAACGCCAACCGATCTCGGGAAGTCTGCATGCATTGTCAGGTGGAGATTCTGGAGTACGCCACACGCAACCTGACCTTTCACACAGCCGCTACTCTGTCGATCGGGAAAAGTCTCACTCCGGAGGATGCGGAACAGAAGTACCAGCGCGTAATCATCAGTAGTCTCAAGCTGTTGTCTTTCTTCATGGAGCAAACTGCGCAGACGGAGGAGCTCAGCCAGGTCAAGGAGAGCTTCGGCACCCTGGTGGCACACCAGAAGTTCTGGAGCTTCGCCAAGCATAAAGTGTCTCCCATAAAGTAAGTAAACTGACAAGTCATTTACCACTTATGTAATTTCTGAGTACTTTTTTGCATTTTATAGGGCCGCCTGGTTCGAGTGCATATATCACATTTTGCAATCTGTTGCACTTTCGGATGTAATCACGCCTCAGAAGACGCAGCTAACTAACCTCTGCTTTCAGTTTATTGACGATGCTGATCCCGTGGTGGCTCCTCACAGTTGGGGGTGCGTTCTGCTTCTACAAAGTAATTACGAAGATTGGTAAGACCTAGGATCTATTATAAGTGAATTCCAATAATAAAGTTTAATATTTATAGGTTTGTTCCACTGAACATTCGCAAGACTCTTCTCCCCAAACTTTCGTCGTTGCTCCAAAATGGTTTCAATCGCAACGCCCAGGCCATCTGTCCCAATATGCTGCCATTTTTGTCGAAAGTTACACAAGCATCCCTTCAGGTCCTGGACATCTACGATTTCTATCAGCGCTTCTTTGACGACATGAAGCTGGCAGTCACTAAGAAATTCGATCCACCGCTTTCCAAATCCGATTGTATTGTGATACATAATGCCTATTTTGAGTGCTTACGCTTCTTGCTGCAGCAGATTAACAACAACAAAGAGCGAGAGCAGAAGGAGGAGGAATTTTCCACTAGCCTACTAGATAATAACGTACTTGAACCCATTGGCTGGCTGCTCAAAAGCGATAGTCCGCATGTAAAAATCTTCTTCCAGCACAGTTCTGCCCTGGTGGCCTTCTGGGATCGTCAGATTAATAATAAATTGGATAATGGTGGCCTATATGCCAAGTTGCTGAACAAGTTCTGGATACGCATCTTTGAGCTGGTCACACAAGACCTCTCGGCCGAGGAGGTGAATGAGCAACTGCTAGGACATGTCTTGCTTTTAGTGCAGGATCTGCACATGGCTAATCCTAGCCTGGAGTCGCCGAGTGTTAAGTTTGTGGAGGAGCCAGACGGTAAGATGGAGAAGAGCGAACCCACAACACCAGTTAAAAAGGCTCAAGAAGCTGCTGCTTTTATACAAAAGGAACTGAAACAGCTGGTTATAAAGTTAGTGAGAATATGCCTGGATAAGGCCAATAAAGGCAGTGGGAGTGGTACTTCGACCTCGCGTTACATCGAACAAATTCGTACGCTTACAAAAATGTTCAACGATGCCGCATTCTACAAAAGTCTAACTGATGATGGAGACCTGGAGTCGGCGTTAAATAAATTTGTCTCACTGCTAGGGCAACTAAGTTGTGACGCCTGTGAATCTGTGGTGGAGATCGTGTTTGAAATCCTGCCGCTGCTAGAGACTGGACAACGCTTTGAATATATTGAAAACACTCTCATAAAGGTAGTTACCCATTTTAAAATGTAGAACGAATTCTTAACACTCCTTTTCTTTACAGCTTCCACAACATGGTGTGCAAAATCTTTTGCTCCATCGTCTACTATCTTATCCCCTGTGCACCGAGGCCGCCGTGAGGCAAATGCTCAGTGGTCCGGAAACTTGTGAAATGATTGCGCGGATAGCTGAGGAGGTTGTTGTAGACAAAGATCGGGAGAAGCTGAATTTGCTTCACAAGTGCTTTTTCCAAACTGACACGGGAGACATACTCATTAATGCTCAAACTGTGGATAAAATACTGCTGTCCATGTGCGGACCTTTGGAGCAACCGGTTGTGGATGACGCGGTGGAAGTGTGTGGCAGTTTTATTGCCCAGATAATGCCTGTGATTTGCAGCAACAATAACTCTTCGCTGCACGTGCGCCAACAGATCTTCCTTAAGCTGTTCGAATTCAGTTTGGAGCATCGTCCAGAGGATTATCTGTCGGAGGATACTCTGTGGGAAATTACCACTTGCTGGCAGGATGGACTTTCTAGCAAAGATATCGAAATCGATGATGACATGCTAAAGTGTTGTGCAGGAATTGTTGAGGGTTTGGCAAATTCAGTAGAACTTAAAGCGGATACTTTGGATGGAATGGCAGAGGCGATGGCCAAGTTTGTTATTTGCTCAACGGAAAATATTGAAGATGAGCATAAGCGCTTGGAGCGAATTGATGAAACTATAACTGCTCTTCTGGAATCGCCCCTAAAAACAACTGACAAGGTTCAACAGTTTGAGAAACATTGTGTACTCCTAGAAGCCTTGCAAGGATCTGTGACTGCGGAAGTTCCGTTCGAAAACGCTTGCCTCTCAAGGAATGAAATACTACCATTGCTTCAACGTTCCACACTCAACTTTGCTACAATCTACAAGCTCGTCTATCAATTCCCACCACCTCAAGACACCAACGACCCAGAGGATGAGTTGACCGAGGACTACTGTGATCCAAATGCTGATGTGCTCAAAAAATGGAACGAACCCTTAATTGCAGAGCTTTTACAGTGCATTCGAGTGGCTGGAACAGCAGAATGCTGGCTGGAAATGTCAGACTTGCAATCGTCGACAGAGGAGTTAGTGTTGATCCTTTCGGAGAAAGTGCAAAGCTTTATGGGCAACAGCAGCGATCTGGTTGCAATAGTAAAGGAGCGTCTTCAGCAAGCGGCAGTGCAGCAGTCCAGCGTAATTGACTGCCGTCTTTTGAGTTACCTTAGATTTTGCCCACAGTATGCGGCTTTCGAAGAAAGTGCCTCCATTTTGCTACATGAAGATCTGTCAGAAAATCTAGTGACGCAGGGAGCGCTCAAGACCTATGTAATAGCTCTACAGGTAGGAATTCTAAAAGAAATCCAGGAACACTTAATAATGCCTCATGTCTTACAGTTTCTCTTGCCGAAGCTCTCTCAAAAAGCGGTTACTCTTAGTTCGGCCATTATGGGAACAGAACCGCCTGAAGTTTGGGTTAAGGCAGCAGTGTTTCGTGCTCTAGTATTAAACAATTTTGAAGGCGATGTGAATGATCAAACGGATCGCAATATAATTGTATCAGCCGTACAGTTTCTGACCAGCATAGGGGAAAAGCAAGCCAGCCAGAAGGACTTACTCCATTATAATGTGTAAGACAATACGATTGTCGTAAAAAGTATATGATTTAAAACCCAAGTTTGTATTTTTCAGAGAAATTCAAAGGCAACCCTACGAATCAGTTATAAATACAGTGGAGTTCATAAAGCTTTTAACTGAAGTTTTAAAACGTTTTCCGTACGAACTGAGCATAAAGAACTGGGACGCTATTCGTATTGGCCTTAGCTCTTGGGTGCTTTCTGTTTCAAAATCTATAGCCCAATACCAAGACCCAAAGGTAGGCTTTATAAATAAATTTCCTTCGAATTAATGATAATATATCTTTAATTGCAGACTTCGATTTTTATTGTGGCTGTTTATCAATTGTTTGCCGCCTTAGTTGAATTCATACGCTCCGAGAAGCAAAAGAGTTCCACGGAATTACTCAAAAACATGATCGACGAATGGGACTCTTTGTTTGCCAAGGAAGTCAACTTAATGCTCTTTAAGTCATATTACCTATTGACCCACGAGATTAGTGTGGAACCAGGATTTCAGGCATGCTATGAGGCCTTACTAGAACAAATAACACCGGCCATAGAAAGACTGGACTACAGCTTTGTTTACTCGGTAATCAAGTGAAATATTTTGTGGCTTTTCTATGGTTGGCTAATAACTTTAAAAACTTTTTACACTTCAGTTCTGCAAGTCAAATAGCAACATCACCTTGGACCACCTCTGCAATTTCCTCTTCAAGCAACTTTATTGTTTCCAGCACTCGGTTCGATTAAGTGCTGTACACTCGCTTCGCCAATTAACGCCACACTTTGTGGCGGACGACATAGAGCTGAATGAGAAACAAAGCGAGAGTCTAGACGCCAGCAAAACGATTTGCAAGTGGCACTTCCTCAATCGCTTTGAGGACTATCTAACACGCTACGATGCACTGATAAGTAAATACCTGGAAGAGTTCACGTTCAAGCTATCAGAGCTGGATGATCTCGAACCCATAGACAGACACAATGCACTGAGTTACCTTTTCTTATGGGATTGTATAATCAATGCTTGCGCTAAGTCTCCAGTTGCATTGCGCGCTGTTTACACCAATTGGCTGAATGATAACAAATACGAAGAGGTTGGAAACAATACATTAAATTTACTATTAATTTTTAATTTACACTTTTAATTTCTTTGCTCCACAGAATTTTCTACACTTCCTTTTCCGGGCCATGCCCGTGGACATACTTAAGAACCACGGTGCCAAGGTCCACAGCAACGGCGTTTACAAAGAGCTCACCTGGTCTCAGCAGAAGGGTAAGCTGAACCTGTACTTAAGCAATTACTGTTTCCTCCGACATATCCGTATTGAGAACGTCGGGCAAGTAGTCCTCCCCATATCCATAGTCGTCATATTCAGCGGCTCCGTGCTCGACATCGTGCATCATTTCCTCTGCGTCCGCCTCATCGGATACAGAAATGAAATCTGACAAGGGCACAAACTGTTCGGGATCGTTCTCTGCCATCATCTGTCGTTTTACAGGTATTTGCTGAGGTGTCAAGTATATGTTTAAGTTTGATATGAACTTGTTAACCCAAACGGTTAGGTTGTTGGCCAATATCCTCTGATACTCTTGTAAATTACTGGTCGTATAGAATTCTTGATCTTTTGATTATTAAAATTAGTTTAACTTCGAAGTGTTTCAGCTAGATTCAACTTACCTGTAAATTCTCGAAGTCTTTCAAGAATTACGCAACATAGAGGGGAGTTCTCGTCAACAATAAACTGATCGTTGAGTAGAAAGTCCTTCATTTCCTCGAACAGTACGCAAATTATCTTTTGCATCTGCTTGCGCTGGCGCAAAATGATTCGTTTTTTCAGACCCTTGCATCGTCGCTTTTGGACGCGCTTCGCTGCCCTACGCTGACGCATCTCCTCCTCCATGTACTCCAAAGCTTTTTCCATTGACATGGCTTCTACCGGAGGTTTGGGTTTCATCTGGTTCTCTAGAGCCGCTATGTGACGGGGCGAGAGGTAATCCTTGAAGAAATTGTATGTGTCACTAACTCGCATCGGGTGAGGATCGGCAAGTCGTTCAACCCGTGCTGTACATTGGTTGACGTAGATCTTTTTTGTGTAGTAGCGCGCCTGTTTGGCCAACTGGGGCGAGGAGAAGTCCTTCTTGGGTGTAGCTAGAAAACATATGTGTTCCTCGCGGGACAACACGTCCCGGTCGATGATTATTTGTCCCGTGTGCTGGCAGGGTACATAGCAAGGATGGTAGCGGGGACAGACGCAGATGAACCTTCAGGCCAATGTACATAATTGGTTTTAATCAATCGTTTACAGTTTATAGTGTTTAGTGTATTCTTTTCCAATGCGTTAACAGTCTGATTTAATTTATAAAAACATTCCAAAAGCCAAAGCAATTCCGACAATATGCATGTATTGGATATGGAAGACTTGATACTTACTCACCTGTACAATGCCTGCGTCTCATTGGGGGAAAACTTAACTAAGCGGCGAATGCGTTTGGCACGAGTCTCGCGCACATGAACCATGGCCAGGCGAGCATTGAGCTCGTCCGCTACAGTTGGTCCATCCTGCTCAAACTCCTCAGGCTTGTGCTCCTTGCGCGAATCGCACTGCGTCTTCAGGAAGTTTATGGCTTCGGCCACCGAAGTCTCGCCCTCAAGTTGAATGCGCTTTGGCTGCGGCATCTCGGAGGGTATATCCTTGAAGCTTATTTGGTTTGCCATGCTTTTAAATAGAACGGAAATACAAAAAAAAATAATAGAAGGGGATCAATACACTGAACGGTAGGAGACTAATGATTTAAATGAACTTTTTTTTTTTCTATATAAACATAATTTGACTACTCGCAGCCTGGCTTGCCTTGTTAAATTGGTCGTTCCATTTTGCAGATCGACAACTACCCCTGGAGCGATATGTCTGCCACTTGTACACGGAGGTGCTCCGCAAGCTGCCTGCCGTGGTGCGCAGGTGGTGGAACGCCACTCAGTCCAGACAGAAGAACTTCATAGACAACCTGACCACAAACTACGTGAGTTCTCTGATTTGCAGCGAGGAGCTCAAGGCGATCGCCAATCGCAAGGAGAAGCACGAGAATATGCAGGTAAGCGGCTGTGTCCTTTCGAGTCTTTATTCTTGCTCTGTGGTGCTTAGCCGGAGAGAAAAAACCACGGTGATGCTAATCAGCAGTATAATAATGACAATAACGCGAAATATCTCAAGAGGTACCATATCTCTGCTAGAAAGGATATAAGTGTGCTTTCGCTATGTGATTCTCCTTTGAATACAAATACTTTGGATATTTTGTAAATCCCAAACAATCATAGTCTACTGAACATGTAACTAAAGTTGACATTTTTCCTATTCAAGGTTACCGTTCACTCCTCCACCCGCGAGGTGCTAGCGGTCTATGCCATCGATGAGGCCCGCATGGAACTTGTAATAACGCTGGCTCCTAATTATCCACTCGGAGCTGTTAAGGTCGAGTGTGGCAAGCAGATCGGCGGACGGGCTTCCTCCCGAAATGTGGGCATGCAGTTGACCATCTTCCTGACACACCAGGTATTTATTGATACATTTCGTGTATAACTCAATATCCGCTGAATAATAATATTAAAATTGTCTTATGCAGAATGGCACCATATATGACGGCCTAACTATGTGGAAAAACAACTTAGACAAAAAGTTCGAGGGCGTTGAGGAGTGCTACGTGTGCTATACTGTAATCCACCAGGAGACTTGCCAGCTACCCAAACTAACGTGTAAAACTTGCAAGAAGAAATTCCACGGACCTTGTTTGGTAAGATTTCTCCACGCTGCTATTTTTTCTCCGATCTAACGAAACGATTAAATTTTTTAGTATAAATGGTTCACCACAAGCAGCAAGTCCACCTGTCCCATTTGCCGCAACGTCTTCTAGATGAGTGTATATATTATTAACAATTTTAACAACACGTATTAAGCAAAAGGCACAACAAAACCATTCGATATAGGAAATAGTTTCAGGTCTCACAAATTGTAAATCAGCAATATTAATAAATCTTACAATGTTTTAATGTTCTTGAATATATATTTAGTGCAGGGATTGAATTTATTTAATTGTAAAAACATGATGGTGCATTAAAATTATATATAAAAAATTATAAAGCTTGAAACGAAGTATGTCGTGGAAGGGTAATCCATAGCACATAACAAGTTTGTTTGACCAAATCAGTTCTCAAACAATATCAGTACTCGCAACAACACTGTACAATATACAATTTTACAACATTTTTAATGCTGTGAGCGGATAATCAAGAACTTTATAAATTATGGCTACAAGAATAAAAGTAATGGGTCAGTGCCCATATTGTAATCGGCCTGTGGCCAAAGACTTAAGACCTATCAACATGCTGTCCGCACAGGATGCCAAAAGGATTTCTAGACTAGTAAACGATGTGCAGCCACCACTTCACTTGGAATCCGAGGAGGAGATGCAAGATCAGGAGGAAAAAGTACTAGGTAATATAACCAGAAAAGAGCGAGTTTCCAAGATAAGTGGAAGGAACATTTCTGTAAAGAAGTTAAAAGCCAAGAAAACTATAAAAGCTCCACTCTCTCAGAGTAAATCGAAGATAGATACCAGGAGCAAAAAATCAATGCTTACGAAGAGGAAGAAAGAAATTTTAAAGATGTATACACCTAAAAAAATCGAATCAAAAAAACCAACGCGAATATCAAACAGAAAGAGCCGTATTCAAGACGTTTTAGATTGCGAGAAGAAAATGGAAGAAGATTCTTGCCCACAGGAGAATTTAAACAAAGAAACAAGTTCACCAGAAAACGGGGAAGAGAGTTCCTGCATCCCGAAGGAATTGAATAAAAGTCACAGTGTACTGGAGGAATTGGTTACAGATAATGATCCCTGCGCCCAGGAGGAGCTTAATGAAAGTTACGATTCACAGGATAAATTGGAAGAAATTGATGACCCGAAGGGATCTGCGGAGGAGGATAATTTAGAAAGTTTAGACGCGATCACTGGATGTGTATTGGGGTTGGTAGAGAAGGAGTTTGAGCGTGATCCGGCCTGCAGTGAATCATCCGAGACTTTGGAGGGAAATGCCGAGGTCATTGTGGCCATGCTGAACGAGGAGCAGGATATGATGCAGAAGAATAGAAAGCGGTCTTCGCAGTGTTCTTCGTGGGAGAACGATGAGCCGCCTGCTAAGAAGCGCAAATGTTAGTGCGAGACCAATGTAGTTATATTTTGTTGCCTTTTCAAAATCAACAGTCATACCGTTTGGGCGCCCACGTGCTGACCTTTTTACACCATCCACCACTCGGCACAATAAACCTTCCCTTTTGAGCATGCGCCCTGGTGAACTGACTTCCTTGGGGTGGGGCCCGCAGCACATGATGACTCGCTTTCGCATCGGTTTTGCACAGTAGTGCAGTATTGCAAGCTGCTAACTGGGATTACACACGCCATCGACTCATCCAAGTGGACTGTAAGGTCCACAAAATGACGTAAGCACCAGGCTTATATGATGAGCCCACGGGAACTGAAACTTGGCCAGCGCGTTGAGGTAACGGGTAAAAATCTGCAAGGTAAGGTGGCCTATGTGGGACGCACTAACTTCGCTGCCGGACTCTGGTACGGCGTGGTTCTGGACGAGCCGCTGGGCAAGAATAATGGAAGCGTACACGGCAGCGTTTACTTCAAGTGTCCCACTAACTGTGGCCTCTTTGTGCGCGCCCAGCAGCTGGTGAGGATTGCCGAGTTGCACAAGGGAGGGGACAATCGAAAAGCCGATGAAATGCAACGCGACGGGGCCAGAGCAAAGCTTTCAAGGCGGAGTGGCGGTGCGAAGTCTGTGGAGGAGCAGGTGAGAAATTTATTTGATAAGGTTTAAAGTGGTTGTACATACATACTTCAATGACTTTCGCTAGGATAACCAGAGGGAGCAGCAGGCAAGCACATCTGGCAAAGTAAAGGCCACTCCGTCGACTCCATCACCGCAGCATAAGAACAGAAACACTCAATCCTCCAGGGATACCGCATTGGCTAAGACTTCTGGAAGGTTTTTGGCTACTCATCAGCAACCATTACAGCTTCCAAAGGTGAGTTGTTGAGCAGTAGGTCAGGTAGAACCATTGGGTTATTATGGGTACATACTTACTACTATGGTTCTATTATTTGCATATTTTGTAGAATCCAGTGGTATGTGATGGCAGTGTAAGGAACTCGCAGGCTGAAGAAACTGGAGAAATAACCATGTCTCCCAAGAAGTCATCAGATATTGAGCAATCAAAGGAGCATTCACCGCAGGAAACAAAGGAGACTAACCAGCCAGCAAGCAAGGAAGTTGAGCTTAAGAATGAAAAGGAGTTACAAAGCACGGAAGCTTCAAATTCAAAGCAGGATACACCAGTCAATCCTCTCCAGACCAGCACAATTGGGCAGTTGCCCCCACAGAAGGCTAGTGCTCAACTGACTCCGCCACCTTTGACATGTAACCAGAGGAGATCCACATCCTACACCCAGCTCCGACCCACAAGGATTAGTCAGCCGAAGCCAACAACGGCACAGGCCCAGAGCTCCACGGCGCAGCTTACCCTGGCCATGCCAGTCCCTTTGGCTTTGGCACCCAAGCGCAGCAAGACCAGCATGAGTCCCACGAGCTCCATTAAGCGAGTTGCTCCAGCTGCCTTTGTAGAGCCGCGTTTTCTAGAGATCCTGAGACCGCAGTTTACACCTGGGCCAGCTCTCCGAACTCCAAGTTCAGTGGCTCCGCCTCTAGATAACCCTGAGCTTCGTCAACTAAGAGAGGAACTTCAATTGCTAAGGGGCCAAAAGAGCGAGGACAAGCTTAAGCTTCTGGAACTAGAGCGGATGCGTATACACAACGAGCAGCTGATGGAGTTTAAGTCGCAGATTATGGCACAGCAGGTACTGCTTCAGAGGGAACTGCAGAGATCGCGGCATGAACTAAGGGAAGCGCAGGATGTGTCATCTAAATTGAAGAGGGAGCTAGACGAGATAGCAGAGAGCATAGAACTTCTCACCCTGGACAAGGAAATGGCAGAGGAGCGCATGGAGACCCTGCAAATGGAACTAGAAATGGCTCAGGAAAGAAATGACGAACTGAGCTTGGATGTCGAGATCCTGAAGGCGGAGCAGGAGGAGCAGCAGGGTCAACGAATCGAGAAGAGTGAGAAACAAATCGGAGCAGGGGTGACCACTCAATCCGCTGGGGAGTTCCTTCGCCTGGAGCAATATAATCAGCGTCTTCGGGAGACGGTTGTCCGGTTGCGAGACACTCTTGCCCAGGAGAAGCAGATTGGCCAGCGAACGCACAAGGAACTGGAGACCAAGCATTCGGAGATCAACGAGCTAAAAAGCATCAAGGAGTTGCTCAGCAGAAGGGTGGACAACATGGAAATGCAGCTAATGGATTTGAAAGAGCAGGTTGATGCTTCCCTCGGAGCGGAGGCCATGGTTACCCAACTGGCATCTTTGAAACTGGAGTTGGAAGATCGCGTCAAGCTTCTGGAAGACGAAGTCAACGAACTGGAGGCACTCGAGCAAATCCAGGAACAGCTTATTGAGAGCAACCAAGAGCTGGAAACAGATCTTCGCGAGGAGATTGACAAGCTAAGTGGTCAGGTTAAGATCCTGGAGCAACAAAAGAATGCTGCAATGGAAAGTCTCTACGACCGCGATGTGACCATTATGAAATTCCGGGACTTAGTGAGACAGCTGCAGGAGCAACTCCAGCTCCGAGCAGATGGCACCCTTTCCATCGAGGATTTCAGTAGTGCCAACGAGTCCCAACAGGAGGATGGATCCAACCAGAGTCAGACGGACTACCAGCACATATTTAGTGTGAGCAAGGCCTACGGCAGGGCCCTGGAGCAGCAGATCAAGACTGTGGAGCTACGGTTACAGCGCCAGCATCTGGAGCACGTCCTAGCCTTCGTCCCTGAACAGTTCCTTTTGCGTGGAGGGGAGCATGATGTGGTGCTGGTCATGCTCCTACTGGAGCGGATGAACGAGAAACTGACCATTGTGTGCCAGGCCATTAACGAAAAGTTTCCCACGGCTTGTGAGTTTGGTTAGTGTTATCCCCAATGTTCAGTTCAGATTTATATAAACAAATAAACTCATTGACAGGTCGCGATGCCATCTACGAGGGCTACTCCGTGCAGCGGTACATCTTCAGGTCGCAGTGCCTTTATCTGCTAAAGAGTCTTCAACTGGTGCTCCAGCAGTTCCGCCACGGACTAACCCATTGCGACTACGAGTTGTGCACCCATGCAGCCATTTACCGCAGTGATCTGGATGCCCAGGAGCAGCAGCTCGACGAGTTCGTACGGCTGCTCAAAACTGGTCAACTGGATGAACATACGAACTGCGAGCCAATTCAACGGGTGCTTCACTATGTGAGTGGGTTGCACCAGAATTTGATGCCACCTCAAACGCTTGTGGAGCTGCTGGACGAACAGCAGCTGTATGAAGCTCTGATCGAGGTCTACGAAGCTGGCTTGGATGCGGTAAATGCAAATGCAGGTCTGATGCACACCATCATACAACTGGGCCACGAGCAGACCGCCTCCTTCAGCTGCATGCAGATGCTGATGGAGCAGAGCTGTGCCCACAAGCAGAAGCTAAAGAAGCTACAGAGGAAGCTTAGCGGCAGCAAGACGGCGTCTTGGACTGGAATGCAGTGTGCCAGGTATCAGAGGATCATGGAGGCGAACGAGGCACTGGGTGCTCTTATCCGACTGCTGGGCAGCACTGCCCGAGAAGCTAGCAGGGACTCTAATGGTGGAATCGCACACGAAAAGTTGTGGAGGATGCTTGTCCTCAACTACAACAAGTTCGCGCCGAGTCAGGAGGCGGAGGAACCCAGAGAGGTTGATGCCTACAGCCAGCGGTGCATGCAGCTCCTCGAGGAACAGTTTGACGAGCTATTCGCGCTGCTAGATTCCCCCGATGTGAACACGGAGTATGTGCGTCATCCCACTTGTAATACTTTGCAGGAGCGGGCCGCCCAGGTGAAGCGACACTACGAGGACGTAAAAAACCTCGAGCTGACTGTGGCTGAACGGGAGAAGGAAATCAAAAGCCTCAAGTACACAGCCAAGATGAAACAGCAGGACTACTCGGAGCTGCAGGTACGCAAGGAGATGGCCGAGAAACAGCTGAGCAAGCAGTGTCACGTGCTAGCCGGATTCGCGGAAGCTGTGGAGCAGCTGGAGCAGTCGATCCTGGCCAAAGAGGCGGGCCTCGGACAGGCTTTGAACATGCTAGCGGAAAAGCTCACCAGCCTGGAGCAGTCCCAGGAGCACTGGAAGGAGCAGCAGCAGGCGGACAGTGCCTGTCTGACAAACACCACGATAAGCTCCAACCGGGAGATGAACATGCTCCATCAGGCGCTTCGCCAGGAGCGATCCCTGCGTGTCCAGCTCCAGGGCAGCGAGATGAGAAAGACCTTCGCCACTTTGGAACCATTGCATGTTCCTCAAGCCGGAAGCCAGGAGCTGACCGACCTGGAGAAGGACCTTCGCTCGCTGAAGAACCAGTGGCTCTTGGCCCATCTGGAAATGGGTGCTGCTGGTCGCCAGCGACGCTCGGAGATCGAGCTGCAGGGCAGCCGCGTCCTGCGACATATCTTCCACACATATTGCACACAGCATCCGCATCGGGCCAAGAACACCGATTTTGGCCTCTTCATCACCGAGGATCTGCGCAGAGCATTCGGGCAAAATTTCTAGTTATTTCAGTATTCCGGTCGTAACAAAGGTATATGTGATTCGCGGCTATATAAAACATTAATATTATACTGATAATTATTTGTACGAGGTAGTTATATACATGCATATATGAAAACTGTACACTTATATAGTTCATTTCGAGTTTTTCTGGCAATAAACAAATTTACATTAACTAGACAATTCAAACGAAACGTTTTTTTCTCTCGTTTTCTATTTGGGAAAACTGTAATGCTATGGAAAGTGAATGATTAAGCCGAACTTATGATAATTCCAATTCAGATAGTTAAACAAGATTTTGGGTTTTACGTAATAAATAACCTTGAGCGTGTTTTCATAAATATGAACTTATAATTTATTTTTTAAGGCTGGTCAAATGTTGTTCGTATTAATGATAAGAAATGAATAAGGGGATTCTCAATCTCAATGTCGAGCACCCCGACTGTGGCGATCTTAAATGTCGTTTATTTGAAATGAACATTTTACACACATTAATATACAATCCTTTATGTACAAATAGTTGGGCATAATAGAGGCGCGCAGTTTGAGATGAGAGCAGCGCAAGAAGCAGTTCAATTAAACGAAACGCTTATCACATGAGCACAAAATCGGGGATCCAGAGCAGGCAGGTGTGGGTCGGATATATGGTTGGATATCGGGTATATCGGGACAAGATGGTGGCCGTGGGACATCGCTGTCGTTGTGGGGTTTACATAAATACGTTTAATGTTTAATGAGAAGAAGATTGGAGTTGAGGCTATTTACAGTTGCTGAATGAACAAAACAATTTGCGGCCTGCGAAGAGCTGCACGGAAAAATAAATATCAATATAACAATAAAGTGTTAATAATAATAATTGATTATAATAGTATAAAAATAAGAAATAGTGCCAAGTTCCTTTAAAGTGCTTTAGAATACCATTTAAAATCAATGTTGATATAGTTATTTGCTATCAACAGAACAGAAAAAGATACTTTTTGATAAACAATCTTTAGCCTTCATTATTTATCTTAATGCGTTCTGATGGATACTTCAAGGTCAACACAATCAGTGGAAATTAAACTAATTTATCAACCAAATAAAACCATTTACTATAGTTAAACTTTCGTTGGCAAAATCATATATTAGGAAAGGTTTGTTTGAGCTTTTATCGAATTAGGTATACATATCTGTTATTAGAGTTCCAAAAACTTAAAAATTAGTTATTTAGGATCATTAGAATCAGTACCAACCTCACGACTTGGTTTCCGTCTGACGCTTGGCCACAATTTTGCCCTGGTCGCGACTGTTGATGACCTCGGCGTGGAAGCCCGTCTCCCAGTCGGCGTAGTACTTCACCGTGCGCACATTGCCATCGGGCTCCACCAAGGAGTACTCTCCCTTGACCACGTCTCCATCTCGCTCCTCCTTCTGGTGCTTGTTATCTCCCGTATGGGGATCGTTCACGGCGTACTCAAAGGCATATCGAGGATGGGCATCCTGGGCAGGGGGATTTAATGTGAGGTAATATTAAGAAATAGATGTTATGCGTCACTTACGAAGTGCTCCAGATGCTTCTCGGGCACCACCTTCAGGACGGCATGTTGTGCCACCGGTGCTGACTTCAAGTAGGCTGTGGCTGCCACGGGGGCATGACTGCTCAGCGCTGGCACACTTGGAGCATAGCGATAGAATCCAGCTCCCAGCGGTCCGATTCCACCCACTCCGTGTGAGTATCCACTCAGGGAGGAGTCCAGATTGGCCAGAGAGGATGAGCCTGGTGCCAGACCCGATCCATGGGAGAGTAGACCGTGGTAGCTAAGGGCCGGAGATACCTTAGCATGACCCAGGGAGATGGCACCATAGTAGCCACCGCTGGGACCAGATCCATGCCCTAAATTGCCGCGATGGAGGAGTGCGATATTGTATTTCCACTAAAGAGTTAAATGTAGCAATACTCACCCGAGTGGATTCCGTAAGCCGTGCTGCTGGCAAGCTTTCCTCCCAGGGAATAAGCAGGAGCCGATGTCAACTTGGTCAGCGGCGCACCCAGCAAAACTCCTCCATGTCCCCTAGACCCGTATCCGACTCCCACGCCCAGCGGGATGGATGGACCAGTGGAAATGTGGCTGACGGTTGGAACGGCCACCTTGGCGATAGCAGGAGCAGCTGAAATGGCCACAGCTGGCTTGGAGACATATTGATGGGAAACAGCTCCCGAGCTGTATCCCGATCCACTGCCTCCGTAGCCAGTAGCCAGCTTAGTGGACAAAACGGGAACGGAGCCCACGGCGTGTCCACCGGAAATGTGGCCCACAGCTGGAGCTACATATGTGGCTACTTTGGCAATTGCAGGAGCAGCTGAAATGGCAACCGCTGGCTTCGACACATACTGATGAGAAACTGCTCCAGAGCTATATCCGGAGGCACTTCCTGCGTACCCGTGGCCAGTCGAAACCACAGGAGCTGCATAGGACAATCCTTTCGATATGCCAGCTCCAGTAGAGTAACTGGATATTGCCGGAGCAGCATATGTGGCCACCTTGCCAACCGCTGGCGCAGCTAGTGTCACTGCTGGCTTGGATACGTACTGATGGGACACGGCTCCCGAGCCACTGATTCCGTATCCTGTGGCTACTTTAGCGACGGCTGGAGCGGCAGGCAAGTAGGTTTTGGAGAGCACAGGAGCCACTGGAGCCACTGCGATCGCCGGCTTAGAGATGTACTGATGGGAGAGTGCTCCTCCATGGACCGATCCTCCATAGCCCGTGGATATCTTGGTGATACTGGGAGCCGAGGAATAGGTAGAGATAGCGGGAGAAGAATATGTTGCTACCTTGGCAATCGCTGGAGCTGATGCAATGGCAACCACTGGCTTCGAGATATATTGATGTGAAACTGCTCCGGAGCTGTATCCCGATCCGCTTCCACCATATCCCGTGGCCACTTTGGCTACCACTGGAGCTGCCGCATACGTGGAAATGGCAGGAGCTGCATAAGTAGCCACCTTGGCGATGGCAGGAGCGGATGAAATGGCCACCGCAGGCTTGGACACATACTGGTGCGAGACGGCTCCCGATCCTGACGATCCATAGCTTGTGGAGAGCTTGGTGATGGCAGGAGCGGAAGAGTATGTGGCCACTGCGGGAGCAGCTGCCGGATAGGCGGCCACAATAGGTTTGGAAATGTACTGGTGGGATACATCCGCTGCCTGACTATAGGAAACCTTGGCTAGAGCCGGAGCGGAGGAGTAAGTAGTTATGGAGGGAGCTGCGTAGGTAGCCACTTTTGAGACGGCAGGAGCAGTGGCATACGTTGATATTGCAGGAGCAGCGTAAGTCGCAACCTTAGCGATTGCGGGGGCTGCTGAGATGGCTACTGCTGGCTTGGAGACATACTGATGGGAGACGGCTCCATGACCCGATCCTCCATAGCTTGTCGTGATCTTGGTCACTGCGGGAGCTGCTGAGTATGTCGAAATGGCAGGAGCAGCATACGTTGCCACTTTAGCCACCGCTGGCTTAGATACATACTGATGGGAAACAGCGCCCGAACTGTATCCCGAGCCACTTCCTCCATATCCAGTGGCGACTTTGGACACCACTGAAGCTGCCGGATAGGTGGAAATGGCGGGAGCTGCATAGGTAGCCACCTTGGCGATGGCAGGAGCGGCTGAAATGGCCACCGCAGGCTTGGACACGTACTGGTGCGAGACGGCCCCTGATCCACTCGAACCATAACCATATCCCGAGGTGTAGGTGGAGACAGTGGGAGCTGCATAGGAGGCTACCTTCGAGATGGCAGGACCAGTGGAGTAGCTTGATATGGCAGGAGCAGCATAGGTTGCCACCTTGGCAACTGCTGGAGCGGCAATAGCCACAGCTGGCTTGGAGACATATTGGTGGGAGACGGCTCCTGATCCGGAAGCTCCATAGCTGGTGGAGAGCTTTGAGATGGCAGGACCAGATGAGTAGGTGGCCACCGTGGGAGCAGCGTAAGTGGATACCTTTGCGATGGCTGGTTGGGAGATATACTGGTGGGACAGCGCTCCGGATGCAGTGCCTCCGTAGCTAGCCGCCACCTTGGTGATCGCCGGAGCAACGGCTGGATAGGCGGCCACTATAGGCTTGGATATGTACTGGTGGGATACATCTGCTACCTGGCTGTACTTGGTAATTGAGGGAGCATAGCTGGCGGAGTATCCTGTTCCATGGGAGGAGAGCAGTGACGAAGTGGTGGCCAGTTTTAGTGAAGGCGCTGAGTAGGTGGACACCTTGGCAATAGATGGCGCTGAATACGAAACCGATGGCGAGTAGGTGGCTATCTTGGTGATGCCCGGCGAGATCTGTCCATAGCTGTAACCAGGAGAGCTGTAGGTCTCCACCTTGGAGTAGCCGGGTGTGGCCTTGCTGTACGTGTACGCAGGTGAGCTGTATGTCTCCACCTTGGAAGTCACTGGTGGTGCATAGTAGGGAACGCTCGAAAGCGATGGGGAGGAGTAAGTGGCCACCTTGGAACTGGCCGGACTGGCCGAACTGTAACTATATCCCGGCGAGGTGTAGGTCGCCACTTTAGTGATTCCTGGTGATGGCGGCAAGTAGGAGTTGTCCAACTTGGTAACCGCCGGCGACACCAGGTTCTTGATTTCGATGCCCGACGGCACTACTGTTGCGTATTTAGCCGCTGGTGACTTGTCCGCATAGGTAATTCCCGCTCCTCCGTACTCCGCTGAGGGAGAGAACAGGCTCTTCTGCACGGGAGCTATGTATTTGTTGATCTGAGTGATGCCACCATGCGACAAGCCCTCGATTCCGGCCGTAGACTGATAGGCGGCTCCGGAACTTCCCACCGAGGTGTGCAGGAGTTGTCCGTTCTCCGAGTACGTGGATATCGCCGGGCTCTGGCTGTACTTGGTCACTCCGGGCGAGATGGAGAACTTCACCTCCGCCGGCGGAGGATAGGCATAACCAGCAGTGGCCGCGTGCACGCAGGGCAAGATGGGTGGAGCCAAGGTGGGCGACGGATCCGCCAGTACCACGCTGAGCATGCCCAGGAGGGCCACCAGATGAAGCTGAAAGAAAACGTGAAAATAAATTGTAATAGTTGTCCTACATATTTCTTGGAAAATTGGCTTAAAATTTAGGTTATATTGAAGAACAAAAATAATATTTGAATTATGTGAATTTGTAGCTAGGAATTATATTTAAATAATAAGCATTTTTATGATCTAAAAAATCGAAGTGTACACTTTTAAATCCTTTATTGTAATTTATCCAAGTTATGCATTCCGATTATATTGTATGCAGTCTTTTAAAATAATATTAATAAAACAACTCAATTGTCAGAGGTTTTTAATCACGCTTAGCAGGATTTTAGTTTTAGAACCAAATTTGGTTTTTGATATTATTCAATTAAGAACAACAACACATTCAAATTTTAGGTAGTTCAACATTTGCCACTACATGTCCATTTTTTAAAATCACACTTAATTGAGTTTGAAACACAAACAACATGTAGTTTAGTTGATTTTAAGATTTGTTCTTTTTTCCCAGAATTTATTATGAAATTGTTGGCCTTGTCATAGTCGTTTTCTAAATGTCAGTACTTTGCGATGCCTAGAAAAAGGACCCACCTTCATGTTTTCACTTTTCAAACTCTGCACAGTCAATAGTTGGTTTTCGTTTGAAAGGACTCGCGAACGTAAAAGCAAGGATGTTTTTTCAGTAACGCCACATTTGCACTTTTCCAAAAAGAAAACACGAGTCTGCGATCCTTGGTGATGCGAATCCAAAGGCTTATCCTTGTCTGGCTCTGAAAATCACAATAAGCTGATCGATCACCGATTTCCCTAAACTCTACTAGCAAACACAGCGGATCGTATCGAATCGGGTTAGATCGTATCGGAACAGATCGAAACGGAACGATTCGGGATGTAGAGCAGAGCCACGCGGCCGACTGGACTGGACTGTTGGCCAGCCCGGCCCTATAATCGCTTATATACGTTCGGTCAGTTGGCCAACAGTCGCGAAAAGCTCGCACGCATGCGCAGCAGCCACGCACCAGTTTGGCGACAAAGCGACAAAAAAAAATAGAGTGTAACTATGTGTTTGGCTGAGATCGAATCGAAACGGCCGAAACGAAAAGCGAGAAAATGGATCTAGCTGCAGGAAAAGAGCCAAGTGAGTTGCGCCTAAGCTGCGACTTTGGCGCGTGCAGATGAAGAATTGATGACTGTTCGACTCCAGATCTCGTCGCAAAGCAGCTTTGTTCTCTCCAATCCGAAAACCGAAAACTGCGAACTGCAAGCTCCAACTGAAACGAACTGCAACCTGCCTGGCCAATTGTTGGGCCCCACCTTCGATCGGAGCCTCAGTTGGTAACGTTTTATTAGATCATAGTCGCGAACGCCTTTGCTCAAAAATAAACCGATCACAAAATGCGCGTGGTGCATTGTTGGCCGACTTTTTTTTGGCGTCTTTTTTGCCGCAGTTTTATTTCGACTTTTTTAAAGATTTTTATTTGGTTTTTATTTTTTGCATACCCGCATGCTTTTAAAGCGACTTAATTTGATTTAGATTTTAATCGCGGCCATTGCGTGTAGCTCTGGAGAAAAAATAAATGCATACGCAATTTGCTAGCAGGCAAGAAAAAAACAAAAATAGAGAGCAATGTATGTAGAAAATAAAACAAGAATTGTGGTATTAATGTCGCTATCAATAAATTTTGTCTGCCTGTATGTGTGCGTGTGTGTGTGCAATCATGCGTGCTATGCGCCTTGGGCCTTGATTGTGCATTAGTTGGCTAAAAGGCGCATTGCCACATCATAATGCGATACAATGTGTAACTAATAGAATAGCCGGGAGATATGGCCAAGTGTTGACTGCTCGGCAATTAAGGTCACTATGCATCGAGTGTCAACCTCTTTGCGAGGGTGGGAATACGTTGGATGTCGAAAGTGGCCAACCCAACGTGTTAACATGTCTGATAAATCGGTTGGTTGACAGGCGATTTGAAATAATCTAGGCAAAGAATTTGGGGTCAGAAGCGGATTGTTTTATGGTACTTTTTGTTGTTAAGTTAGCCAAGGTTTGTGGCTTTATTTCATATTGATACACCTAATGGAAAATGCAAATAGAATTAACATAGTAAGAGTAATAAATAGAGAACCATCTAAGAAAGCAGAGATCCAATCTTTTATAATTTATATACTTATATAATTTCAAAAACTATAACTATAACTATAAACTCTAATCTTTAATATTTTCCCACAGATAATATTTTCCAGCTTATATAATAAAAGAAATCATAACTGTGCCATTAAGCGCAGCGGTTACTAAACCATGTTGCCTTCTGGCCAAGTCCAGACGGCGCCCACGAATTTGTGGGCAACCGCTTGGCAGGCATTTCACACGAGGTGCGGAAAATGCATTTCCACTCATAAGCACCGACCATTGGGCTACCTAAAGTCATAATTTTGAGCGGCCCGATCGGCAGCAACTGCTAAGCTAATCCTCTTGCGCTCTTGCGACTGCCCCGCTGGCATCACGCATACGCCACGTTGTGCCGAATAGCACAGCCCGTCGGCCTTTCTCAAAAACACACGCAATACTTGCACTCCAGCACTAACTTAACTGGTTCGCGATGCTGGCAAATAACATCTGAGCTTTTAGAATTCTCGGGCGAGAATATGTTTGGCAAATTTGAAAATGTTTACGCGCGCGACCAGGTCAACATGCTGGCGGTAGATTAGGTATCGGATATATAGATATTTATATAGATATAGGATTCGCAGCCAAGCAAAGTCGAATGTAAATGAACCGGCTGGGGCGAAAATCCAGATTTTTCAATTAAAGTCCGCAGCGAACGGGGGTGGGTTGTGATTTGATTTCGTCATGATGCTTAGTAGGCATGGTCGTGAGGCAGCCATGGCCAGCTGTATCTGTACCTGAAGCTGCAGCTAAATCTGAGGCAAAAGCTATAGTCGCAGCTATATGGCTATATATCGTTTCGCCAAACTTACGCAACCCAGGCCAATCTGTGCGTGTGTGTGACAAATGCGTGGCTAGGCGAACTAAACTCGTCCAGCGATCAGCCTGAAGTAGGTTAAAAATCGCGCAGCTGACTTCTCGGCTCGCGTTTGCAAATGTTGAAAAATTAAAATTCAATCAAATTGCGAAAACCATTCGCGAAAAGCCCAAAATGTAGAAAAAGCCGTCGCGACAGCCCGAAAACATGTTTCATGTTCAATTAACAGCCGTCCCAGTCGCAGTTTCGGTCGGAAAAATTGCAGGAAAAGTCGGGAACACTTGCGCACTACTTGGCTCTTCTCTTCTCCCGGCTTTTCCGATAAAATCGCATCATGCAACGCCCAATCACCCGAAAGCATAATTGCTCCACCTGGTTTATCACCTACCGATCTGGATCGCCATTCTATAGCTGCGGTTGCGTGTCTGCGTTTTCCGTTTTTTCCTCGATTTTTCTTTAGACCCAGCCTGGGCTTCTAATTGAAATGTCAACGCGTATGCTGCTCAATCAATTTCCCAGCCAGCCGAGTTTGGTTGACTTTATTTCGGCCGTTTTTTCTCCATCTCCATCTGGGTGTTTTTAATTGATTTGGCCGGCATGCGGTGTCATTCGCGAGTCAGGGACAATGTGGCACCGATGGCAGCTTGATGGCTGCCACTGCCACTAAGTGGCAGACTTCAGACGCGGCGGACAGCTAATTAAATGCGGTCGAAAGGTGCGTTTAGTCGATAACCGTCACCGTGGTTATTAATTGGATCCACTGGGAGTTAATCCTGTTTGCGGTTCAAGTCATTCGTTTTAAAATCTGTAACCGAAATATGAAATTAGAATCGATAGAGACAAAAAAACTCAGAAGTTGTATAGGCAATAATAATGTAGTCATCTCTTGCCCAATAAGCTTTTACACTGTTAAACTTAAAACCCTTATCATAAATATTAAATAAATAAAATATGAAATAAATGTAACGTTCTATATTAACATGCCAACACTCAGAGAATGATATAGATATCAGAACATACATATTATACTGACTTTTTCAGTTTTGATCACATATATATCGATTTAAGCTGATCCTATAAATTAAAACAACTATTAAGTTATTTGTCATTACTTTGAGAAACATTCAAGGTGTTAGGACGGATATAACAACTCATTTATAAAGCATACCGACGGGGGCGGTTAGGTTCAAAAGGGCCTAGCCTATCTGCGGTTAAGATTAGGTGTGTTTTTAAAAGTTTGGCTCATAGTTCTGCTCTGATACTGCTCCATCAACCTCCTTAGGCATCACATATCGACCGGGTGTCGTAAACATTTGTCATAATTAACACAGATTATCCATTCGGCATTCCTAATGAACGCTATGATGCAGTGGCCCTCCCACCAGCAAATGGCTGACCCCTCGGCTAATCCAATTTGGCTAATCTGATGCATAACTAGTTCGACTGCAGATCGAGTATTCTAATTACGGGTGCGATTTCAGTTCTAATCTCAAATTCGATTTCGAATGCCAGGCTGAAAACTGGTACTTTTTGTCAACGCAGATCGTTGCGTATGGCATTGACTTGGATTTTCTTGCGATTTCGGTGCATAACTTGAAGTGCCGACCTGCGATCAGGGAGCAAAGTGTCAACTGTATTGATCGACGAGAAGAGGGCGATTTGAAAAATAGTGACTGATATATGCAAATTGCTCCCACATGGGGATTCTAGGCGAACCAGTTCGGATCCAAAGTACTCCGGTTGTGGTGGCAATAAAAATCGATGCTCATAAACGGAGATCGCTGCAGAATCACTTAGCGCGTTTTTAGACGCGTGAGAATGCCTGAAAATCGCGCGAGTGCAACAGATTCTCAGATTTCAGTGCAAAAGACTGAGCTCAAAGCGATTGCAGAGGCGTTTCGCAGCGCTCCCAATTAAATAATTTACAATTTTCTAGATTAGGCGCCGCCTCCGACCAACGACATTGAATGTAGTCAGGGGCTATGAGTCAGATCTGCGCTCATATATCTCGTATCCGAGACTCTTGAGATTTAGATCCGGTTTGGCTTGGGGCTTGTCGGAGCCGTCGGTGGAAAAGCTGGCCCGCTGACACGCACGCCGTTTAAGGAGAGGATCCCTCCCCGCGGCCGAGAACACTGGCCAAAACAATTAGCGGCCTAAACAAATGTGAGCGACAATTCTCAGAAGTGCATATGCAATTGCAGTCGCATAATTCGCTGTCAAATCGCACGCGTTTTCTAGGCGTACCCTTGCGAGGGTTGATCGAATTTTTATTACTATTATTATTTTATACAGCCAAGTTTTATGCTCGGAAGATCTGTAAATTGCGCAAGGAGCATTACACGACTTGATCACTTAAATAATTACTTAATTGCCTAATCCCAGAAGGACTTTTTTTAGATTGTTAATTTATTCTCGTTCAAAATATAGTAAAATACTCATAAAATTCGAATAATATTGAGAAACATTATTTAAAATGCAACATTAACAATTTGTATCGAGATGAAGCCGAAGTTCCCATGAGATTCTCACCCTCAGAAAATCATAGTTTCTCGGCTCCTAATTAAATAGGGTATTTGCAGCTCTTAATTAACCTGTACTTATTTTTTGGTCGTTTTCAAAGTTGCGTTGTCGGCTTGAAATAATTAATGCGAGCTGGTGTTAATTTATGGTTGTCGCTTTCTGCGCTGCAATTGCCATTGCGTGGCATAATCACAAAACTCAATTGGAGGTTGGGCACTGACAGGGGGATCAGAAGTCGGCGATCTCTGGCCGCTTGTTAGCGATTTCCTGCCAACCCACGAATTTTCTGGCTCATTGTTTATCTCAGCCCGAGTTCTATGATTTATGGTGGAAAATCGCCAGCAAGTGCAAACTTGATTCCGCAATGCTGATGGTGCTGATCATTACTTACCATGTCAAGGAGTGTTGCTATTTCTTTTAAAAACAGCTAATTTATTGCTTACAATTTTATGGGAAGAAACAGTTGTTAGTTTTAAACGTTAACGAAGCTAGAAGCTAATTACCCTAATTATATACGTAGATAAACTATAGATTGCAGAGAAGATAATAAGTATTTGGATCGAACAGTAGAAATAGATAAATTTTAATTAAATTAAAAAAAAAATAGTCATAATAATTGATATAAAATATTCTACCTTTGATTGTGTCCGATTTTCGAAAATATGAATGTTCAAAGTTTCATAACCAACTTTTATTCATTATCTTGATCATTGTTTTTTTAATAACCCTTTCTTTTATCCAGAAAGATGTAATATGTTTATTAAAATGTACCCTCATAAAAATAAACAAGCCTAATAGGTTAACTATTTTACATCACATCAGATATTGAAATTGTTCAATACTTTGCTAAAATTTACTTTCCATCAGATAAAAGATTGCGGGTTTTTGGGCATTTTTATTTGACAAACAATATCTAAGAATTACATGACTAAGCAAATAAATTAATCGTAGAACGAACGAAATAAATAGAGATGGGAAATACTCGGAGGGATTCACTCTTAACCCTACACTCCTTCCAAGGAGCGGTAGCTGCCGGAGTCAAAGCTATGTCCACCCGCATACATGGGCACCATGTGCTTCTTGTCCTTGCGCACCATGTTCTGGACCATAGTGGCCGACGCCGCTCCCTGTTCGTCCTCCTCGAAGTCCTCAAACTCGTCATCTAGGCTCTTTGGGAAGAGAACTGGACCTGAATTCTCTGGTCTGTGGGCGCGTGGCTTTTGCTTGGGATGCTGGGGACGCAGCTTCTTGGGCTTGCGGTGGAAGTAGCTGGAGTAATCGGGTCGGGAGTACGACTTGGAGACGCCCTTGTACTTGTAGTGCTTCAAGCCCGGCGTGGTGTGAACCACCTTCTTCTGATGAATGTGGTTGGGAATGCTCTCGGAGATGCTAACCCTGGGCTTTGAGGGGGAGAAACTAGTGTGCAGCGATTGCTGTGGAACCGACGGCTTGTGTATGTAGTTGTGGGGGATCTCCTTGGGCTTGTAGTGATCGTAGAAATGGGAGTGCGCCGGGGATCCGGTGGTGTAATGGGGTCGGTACTCCTTGGGCTCATTCACGATCACCGCCTTCCAATCGCCCTCCTGCACCGCGTAGGTCGGCTGAAGTTTCTGGGAGTAGTCCTCTAGCTTATGGGCAGCGGCTATTTGCTTGTAGTAAGTATCCCTGGCCTGCTGCAGACGGTCCCTGATACCGGGATCCATGTCCATGGGCACCTGCTTGATCCTGGCGTGCGGCTTGATCTCAATCAAGCTGGGTACCTTCGGATGGGAGTGGGTCAAGTCCTCGATGGGCCTCTTCAGAGGCTTGATGTCCGAACTGAGCACAATGTGCTCCTGATCCTTGCTGTAGTGGTTGATCTTTGACTGCGAGGTGTCATCGTTCACTTGGTTACTGCCCTCCGGGCTCTCTGTGATGGGATGCGAATTAGCCCCCACTGTCTTGACAACCGCATTGAATCCCTTTTTGGCATCTGCTGTGTAGTGAACCGTTCGTATGGACCCGTCTGGTTCCAGTACGCTGTAGTGACCCTTGACGCCATCGCCATCGCGGGACTCCCACTGGGACTTCACATCCCCAGTGTGCAGATCCTTGACCCCGTAGCTGAAGGCGTAGCCCTGATGCTCCTGAAATGAAAAATTTGATATGTCCGATTTAGCGCGTTTTAAAACGCCAAGAAAACGCGTGCGTCTGTAATGGGCTTCAACCGCACCCAAAAAGTTCGTACACAAACTATTCGAAACCCCAATGGCTATGTCAACGTCTGTAGAACTTTATATGTTTTCACGTCGACCAACAAAAAATGCCAAAAAAATGAATCAAATGCAACTTTTTTGTGTCAAGGCAAAAACGCGCGCGGTGCACAGTTTGAAAGCAATTGGAGGAGGCCCCTGGGTTGGGTTTTTCGAATCTTGGGGGATTGGGTATTCTTTTGATCTGCAGCCGACATTTAAACTATTAATTAGGAGGGCAGTTTAACCCTAGAAAAGCAAATACAAAGTATTAATAGGGTAATAGGGTAATAGTAACTCTAATCACAAGGCTTTTAATTTAATTGCCTTTATCATTTTTGATAATAATAGTGTTAAATGCAAATGACTTTAGTTTAAGCCAAAATGACATTCTACATGGTTATTTATAGCCTTACCGCCACACATTAACCCCATAAAGCCAGTCACTAGCGAGCCGAAAATTTACATAAATTCAATTATATGTAGAGCATTCGGTGTCACTTGGACACGTTTGTTTTATGAGTATGCTGTTGCTCGTGTTTTCCCCTTCTTTTCTGGCACCTTCAGTATTTCCACGGCAAATTGCAAAAGTTTTTCGCATGCTTGGCGCTGGCTTCAATTAAGCGCAGACGTCCATAAATGGCCACGCACACAGACGCTGGCTGCCTAATCTTTTCAATTTTTTGGCCGACTTGCAGTAGTGGCTTAAATAATGGCTAACTGCTAACTATTGGTTACTTTTCTGCTGCCGCTGCTGCTGCTACCTATCAATTTTAACTCCCTGCTCCGCTGTCGCTGTCCGGACCAAACAAATGATTACAAGCGAGTGTAACTTGAGCGGCAGCCGTCGCACGCATGTCCCTCTACGCAGGCCACAGTGGAACCTCGCTATATGGAAATATCTCTAAGAAGGTATTGGATTGGGAACTGAGGTTCTAGCTGCTAGCTTACCTAATAGCACATTAAGTTTAGTATTGCTTATTATTACAATTTTAAAAATTAGTTATATATAATAACAATCAAGAGAGCATCAATATAAACGAACTTAAAAAAAAAGAAAATATGTTGATTGCCTATATTTTCTTTTTTATTTTAGTTCTATAATCAGAATTGGTCTTACACTTACAATAAGTGTTGGAAATACTTTTAAGAGTGTAAGTTCCACACATCGAGATCATGGATATATGGTGGTTTTAATAAGAGTTGCATAAGGCGGCGCACTGGCGCAGTGGTGGCCACCCAAAGAGATCATTGGGAGCAGCGGCCGCGGTTGGTGGCCAATTTCGCAGGCAGCTTTGTGGGTGCGTGTGAACTTTAACTCATAAATTTATGGGTGACCAATTTATGATTTGACTAACTGGCGAGCTGGGCGTATGCGCAATCGCTCCGCTTCGCTCCACAATTAAATGCAAATTACGCATACGCCGTGTTGTCAACATTTTGACAACAAATCGCCCGACAGATCGTGGGAGCACACAGAGCCGATTCAAATCAAAAATTTGTGACAGAGGCGACAGTTCCAAAGGCGTTTACCCGTCGAAGCGACCGACAGACGGACAGACAGACAGCATGGAAAACATTTTAACATTTTTCGAAAACGCACCTTGTCGCCGGGCCGAAAACCGATACAAAAGAAAAGAATTCAATCTCGCCTTCGGGCCACCTTTCGCTTAACTTGGCCCGTAGGTGCAGCAGCCACAAGCTGCGTTATATAGCCATATATGGCGCCCCCGATCGTGTGTGCACGCAAAACGCATTTTCGTATTTTCGCATTTTCGCCTTTTCGCGATCTTGCCATTTTGGCTACCTGCCAGCCTCTACCACTTAACCCCCTGGATTCCCTCTCCGGAAAAAAGACAATGGACTGGAAGTCAGGTCGGGCTAGCAAGTTGATTTATGTGGGCGTCGGCGGAGGCGGCTCTAGCCATCGAAAGATACAGCAATGAACATTCTGCAGTCGCACGACAACATTCACTTTCAATGGCGGAAAATGCGATTTCCACGATCGCAGCGATTAGCCGAGGTATTTATGCGTGCGCGAGGGGACTCCGACTTAAACTGCCTTGATGTATTAATCCGGGCCTGGTTCCGCTCTACTTTCTGATAGATCGATCAAATTCTTAATTAATTGTGAGCCGTCAGATGATTTATTTGATTTAAAGTGCTCTAACGATCGATTTTGCAGACAGCTGTCCGAGATTATTACCGCAAAAAAAAAAAGATTTTTCTGGCAATATTTTTGTGTAAGGCCATTAATTAAGTAAATGGATTGCTATACGATATTTTCAAATTATGAACAATGTGTCTTTTTCATTTATTGATAAAATGAAAAGGGCCATAAAACAATGATGAAGACTTGGCTTGTAAAATTGTGATTTTGAAAGCTTGGCTCAAGCCTGATAATATTAAATTGTTGATCGATAGAAGGATTGCTCGTTATTGGCTTACAAATATTATTATTATTATTATTTATTATTCATTATTTTCCTAATCAATTCTGCACTCGAATTGCCTGCTCAGTGGAGTTACTTTTCAATTTTTTTCAGTTCGCTTACTTACATAATGCGGGGCGTACTCCATGGTTTCGTCATCCTCATCGATGACCACAACAGGTGATCCGCCCCTAACCGCCCTGATGGGTGGGGGGCGTGTCCCCAGGCAGATCAAAGCGAGCAGGATGGGCGGCAAATGGGTCGTTATCTGCAAAGAGGCATTTAAACGGAATATGAATGCGTTTTTATCAATCGAGCGCTTAATAAACGGGGCGATAAAACGAGTTAAGCAAACACACCGAACAGTTTATAAATTGCCTACAAAATCATTACGCGAGCCCAGAGGAAAACGAGAGCCAAAAATTAATTGACCAACGATCTGGGGAACGTGTTCGGGGATTGGCCGGGATCCCAATTCCAGACCATGTCATACAGCGTTGTGACAGTTGTCAAATGGTAATGGCAAAATACACCTTGCATCTCGCAGTCCCAACTCCAAAATTAGCCAGACAGACGGACGGACGGAGAGACATACGGACAGATGGACGGACAGACATACGGACACCGGGCACATTTGTACCGAGCATATGACAGCAAATGGCTGTGCAGCAAAAACTTTTGGAGATTGATGGCTTTGCTTAAGACCAGTAGCCCAACTGAGCCCCGATCTCGATTTCAATTCGATTTGATTCGATTCGTTGGAAACGAAATAGAGAAACGGGTCTAACAGGATGGCTGGTACAATTCAATTTTCCCAATTGCAAGTGCCCCGCATTTGTTTCTTTCCAAATTGCAAATATTTTTTTGGACATTTTTGATATTCGCTGCGAGCTGCGAATTGCGAGATTGGCATGTGTCGCTGCTTTGGGGAGGTTTGCTTTGGGTTGCTTTAATTAGCACAGAGACGATGGCCATTCAAATCGCTGCCGGCGAGATTTGTCAAGAATGGCACGATCGGCATGCCACTGGAATTGAGGCGAGGTCCGTTTCGGCATAGCTGTCATAGTCGAATGAAGTGTGTATTAACAAATCAGCAGGCATCACGCACCAGTGTTCAGGAGTTAAGACGGAAGTTGCATATCGAGTCTGTGCATTTACAAAAAATATACGTGAGTTTATAACCACTTTTCTATGGCTCTCGTTTTTGACTGAAACCTGAGATTAGGTGTTAAAAGTTTCCAGAAATTGAAAGAACTTAGGTCTTACTATTATGTGCTTGCTATATAAAGTAGAATAAAACAACCCAACAGTTAGCTAGAGCTTGCGTAGCTTAATTATTATTCATAAATTTTGCTCGAGTTGAGAAACTATATGTTTTCCATTGAGCAATCATGCATTACTATATAACTTCCACTAATAAATTAATTTACCTCCATTAAAATTAAAAACTTCATCCGAATTGTCAATCGTACAACGAAAGTGGAATATTAAGTGGAAAGTGGAATAAAATATTTAATTGTATTGTAATTGCTTATATTCAATTTAAAATATAGTTTTAATTGTTCAATGCACAGGAGTTTGATTTGCATTCGTACTTATTTTTCGAGACTTTCACTCAAAGAGAAAGTTTGCATATCTCAGCTTTCGCTCTCGATTTCCAATTGCCAAAAATTGTTGCTTAGCCGATGGCCAATGAATTCCTAACCATCACCCACTGCATTTTAACTCATTTACTTAGCACTTACATAGAATCGCATGTCGCCTAAACAATCAACTCGAGTTGTATTCTGCGGAAAACGCGTCACAATTACACTGGCGTTTTAAAACACTGACAAATCGCTGCTCTGCGATCCGCTGCCGTGGTCTCAATGTCAAGGACAAAAACGTAATTAAAGCGTTGGCGCGGCATTGCCAAAGTATTTATAGATGAAGACGAGGACCGGCACAACGCTTCGGTTTCGATTCGCTTCGTTTTCCCGGCGACAAGATTTTCCGGCTTCACCGGTTCCACTTCCAACGTCCAATGCCCAATATCCAACGTCTAACATCCAACTTCCAAGTCGCCAGACGCAACCAACTGCGATGAGCAGATTGCAGCTGCTTTGTCGCTTCCTAAGCTCGGTCTAATTGACAATTATTTGCCGTCCGGGAGCTCCTCGTTCCGAAACCCGTTTGAGCCGCGATACCGCCAAGCTATCTATATCCATATATGCTGCACGAATTTATATATATATATATGTTGTATATATCCCATGCTCCCCCGATTTGGGCGCCTCAACTTTTGGTTTCAGGCGGCGCCGAGCGGCAAGTAAAAGTCGTCGTCGACGCTTCGCTGCAGCTGTCTAATGGCATTATAAAATTTATACCTGCCAGCATTACGTTTCGACTTTACATAAATTAATGGCGATTTGCCTCGCGAGTTTGTCGTGTCTCAAATTGGCCAGTTAATCCTGCTAATCCGTATCAAAATCAAGTGCTTGCGACTTGGGAAAACTTCCCAGAGACTCGTACACAAAGCGGACACTACTTTTTTACTACATTTTCATCATCTACTACATGACATCATACCTAATTAAGAAAGTTCTGTATCATAAGGAATTTACTAACCTATAATATCTAGTAGAGGATTAATTAAATATATTAGAGTACATTTCTGATTTTAAACAGCTACGCTTATTTATTTCAATAAAATTATACATATCGTCAATACTACACTTGTAAAAAGCTTGCTTTAGTCAGGTAAGTTTGTTGCATTGTTAACTAATGATGTTTCCAGATCGTTTTCGCCGGGTGAGTCCGCATCTTGGTTGCTTAGTGCAGCTGTTTTACGCTCACGTAGCTGCTGGCGTGGCCTCCGTGTCCGTATCCGTATCCGCCGTAGTGCGCCACATCGTGACCGTAGCCGTAGTCGGCGCCATAGATATCACCGTGTCCGTAGCCCTTGTGGTAGACCTGGGGGTGGTGGGCGTGGCCTAGCTTCTTCACCACAGCGTTGAAGCCATTGTGGTCATCGGCAGTGTACTCCACCACTCGTGTGGTGCCGTCCGATTCCTTGAGGGAGTAGCTGCCCTTGACCTTGTCGCCATCTCGCGTCTCCCACTGGCTCTTCTGGTCCCCGGTGTGGGCATCCTTGACGCCGTAGTCGAAGTGGTACTTGGGATAGTGGTGGGGCTCGTGCTTGTCGTATTCGTATCCGTAGTCCGAACGGCCGACAATCGGATAGCCGTGTCCGTAGATGCCACCGTAGGCGCTGACCACATCGTGATCGTATCCGTAGCCCAGGCTCTTGTGGACGGGTCCTTCGTGCTTGGTCACCGAACTGTAGCTGGTGGCGTGTCCACCATGGGGAGCTGCCCAACTGGCTCCCACCAGAAGGGCAAAGAACAGACCTACGCTAAAGGATTTCATATCGGTCACTTAATCGCTGTTTTCCAATCGGAACTTTGATGATGTCTGCTGGTTCTTGGGGAGCTCACCTAGACTTTATATAGCTATCGAAGACTCTGGGGCAATCAACCATCGGGTGGTCATTCTCTTGGCCACACCATTCACCAATCGAGCTGGCTGATTTGATAATTACCTCACTAACTCGTACTTATTATTATTGTTTCGGCCATTGAGCTCTATAGAAAATCGGCGCATTTTATTTAAAGTCCAATCCGTTACAATTAAATTCTGCTAGTAACTAATAATATTAGATCGAAAAGGTTTTTGTTAGTTCGTTCGATGGGTTTGGTATTCAGTCAAAGAGAAGGGAAAAACTAAGACAAGAACTTATTGCTTAATTTATCAAAATTAGTTATGACTGAGAATGTGAACTGACGAAGGCTGCAGATTTTGCTTCAAAAAACAAGGAAATGCTGTTAAACTAACTAAGAAATAAACATTGTAGTGTTGGACTTTTAAATCCTTATCTAAATATACGAAGCGACCCTATTTTTCAATAAATAATTACGGGTTTTTTTTAGAAAGCTGTTGTCTTCAACATATATACTATATATTATAAAGTTCTTAATAGTTTTAGAACTTGAACTACAGGATATTTTTATTAAATATGGAAGTTATTGCTATAGATAGCAAAACAATTTATGCAATTAAAAGTCTTAAAAATAATTGACATCAGCTAAGCCAGGCTAAGTACCAATTTGCTTATATTTTCACGGATTTTAAATTTCCAAGCTTAAAGTCTATTAGCCTTGTAAATTATATGCATTAAAAAACACTATCGGTAAGTTAACACCAATTCGGAAGCTCTGGGTGCCCCACAGCAGACCCCCTGGGCAGAAACACCGACCGATTGGACGGTCCGCCCAACGCCGCCCTCCCCTTTTGTGCCCCCTACCGCACCGTCCGTCTCAAGGTCATTTGGAGTGAAGTAGGCGAAAAAGAGGGTCCAACCGTAGAAACGCAGCGAGGCGAGGCGGCTATTGCTGAGCAATTTGAAAGCGGGCCGCACTTGTTGATTGATTTCTAAGCAACAAAATCGAAAAGCGTTGCGTTTTTCAAGCATTTGAGCGATGTTCACGCCCCGCTTAATGATGATGTTGTTGTTGTTGCTGGTAAGTTATAATTTGCCAATCGACCGATCGACCGGCCAAGACTATGAATACGAATGGGGAAAAATGAAAATTTGCACAAAAATTCGAAGCATTTTTTATACCCATTTTTGGGGCTCTTACTTTTTTCTAGCCTATTTAGCCCCGAGTGTAAAATGTAATTAATCGATCCATAGAATGGCCAGAAGTATAAAAGCATTGGGCATTGTCTGGTGATTATAACAGTTCCAATCGTGATTTAGGCCAAGCAAGTCCAAGCAAGAAACCAACGAAAATGGCCCACCAATTGAGCATCCTCTGCTGCGCACTTCTGGGTGTGGCTGCTGCCAGCTACATCCCTCATGGTGGATATAGTCACGAACACGGCGTGGGTTACAGCATCCAGACGCATCACGAGGCGCCCAAGCAGTGGCAGGATCACCACCAGGCTCACCACCAATGGGTGGATGCACCGAAGGCCCACTCTTGGGGCACAGTTCAGGATCACCACCACCAGCAGTGGGCTCCAGTCGCTGCGCACGATAGCCACCACCAGTGGAGCCACCACGAGGAGCCCAAACACCACCCCAAATATGAATTCAACTACGGGGTGAAGGACACCAAGACCGGCGACATCAAGCAGCAGTGGGAGACCCGTGATGGCGACAAGGTCAAGGGAGGCTACACCATGAAGGAGGCCGACGGACGCACCAGGATCGTTGAGTACACCGCCGACGCCCACAACGGATTCCAGGCAACCGTGAAGCATGTGGGACACGCCAGCCACTTGGAGCACAACTCCCACTCCCATGGCCAGCAGTACGGACATGGGCATGGTCATGCCACCAGCTACGTGGATGTCAAACAGGACACCGGCAGCAAGTGGGAGGACAAGAGCAGCAAGTGGTGGTAGAGGAACTGACCAAACTGACTGACTGCAAGCGATTCGGACCGATCTAATTATTGTAAATATAACTACAAAATTGTTAACTTAAATAGTAGGGAAATATATTAAAGTGCAGAAAAAAAAGCTACAAATCAAACTACTTTACTATTTGAAGTTTTTACAATAGTTCTGGCCACAACTAAATCCGTTTATTTATTGAGAGTAACAACCAACCGATCCAATAAAATCGGAATTGGATGATTATGTTATAATTCTAAGATACATTCGATTCGGTGGATGCGGAGGCCTTGGTGTCTTGCAGTCTTTTGTATTCCTGCTCACTTAAGGAGGTTCGGAAGACCTTAGGCACATCTTTTGTAAGGACTTTGAAGGTTTCGGCTTGTTCGGAAAAGTCCTTCCAAAAGTTGTCATCAGAGACCGGGTTCTTGGTAAAGATTTTCTTGATTTTCATATACACTTCAGTGGCTTTTTGGCGGATGAACATATCATCCTTTTTAAATTCTTCTACATCGCCCCCAAACTCCTGAAGATCTCGCATCTTGTGAACACATTCCGGGTTGCGGAGTAGCATCATTCTGGTAATTTTCAGCCTTTTCATCTTGGTAAAAATGCTTCTGCACTCTTTGGGATCCCAAGACCTTAAACAGCACTCCAGTTTATTAAGGAGAGCGATAAAGTCACGTTCGGTGATAAGAGCTTTCTCGCGATTTAACAACTCCATCTCAAATTGCTTCGCTGCGACCTTTGAAACCTGTGTCCGGTTTGGAATCACTATTATTCTTCCTGGCATTTCATCAGGCTTTAGTCGACCACTCTGCAGATCCAGCTTTATCCGATTGGCCTCGATTAGAGCGTCTTTCAGCCAAGTCTTTCTTGCGGTGGCGTTTCTAAAGTTCTTCGGCTTATTCCACTCGATGTCGATGCCCAGAGTCGTGGACTTCGGAACGAATGCCATTAAAAGTTTTTTCGGACCTCCCATTTTTGATATTATTAGTCTGCTGAGACTGAGAAACAACGCCTGAGAAATCCTATTCAAGGCCTACTTCTCGATTAAATTGATAAGTAGAAGTAAGCTATGGGTGACAACCCCAGATCATAAAAACTGCCTACATTGGTTAGCTTTAATTTAACATGTGTGTATGTTGAACTAAATTAAAAAAAGGAATACAATAAAACACATATATTATTCACAAAATTAATCCTCACGACCCTAAAAATAGTATCTTTTGTATTACATAAAGTGTGACACTTTGTAGCACAGGTAAAATACATAAAACATCTACTTTACATTACTTCTCGTCGTACCAAGTACCAAAAATGTTAAAAGAAAATGAGACCCCTGTCGGAAATTTTCAGAACTTCGGGTTGCACTGCTTACAGCCGGCAAAGCGGTTTATGTAGGGTAAGAGGCAGTTCATTCAAAATGCATTCGCGCCTTCTGTTAAAATTAAAAACGATAAATATTTTAACTTTAATTTACTTCTACATTGATTGTCGTAAAACTATGTAGTCCTTCGAATTGAGTTTTATTGATACTAGCTGCTTGTTTTTTTGACATCTTGAAAATAAGTGTCTTTAAAACAACCGCGAATAAACTTTGTCATCTGGTCCGCACAATGATGGAATGCTGTCCAATGTAAGCCAGAGCATCGTGCCCTCGTCATATAAATTCATCAATTAAACATTAATTTATGCCGTGAAGCAAAGTTTTGCGGTCCCATAAATCTGGGAGGGCTGTTTGTCCAGAACGCAATCGCCGGAGTCGGTGGAAAACCGAGCTGAATGCCTGAGGTCAGGCATCCCGAGGTCCGAAATGATTGAAGTAGCCGCTCCAGGAAAATTCCACTTCCAATGCTCCGAGGATAAGACTGCCACCACAAATGTAAATGATGTTGAAACATTTATTGGTTACAGAGAGAAAATTTCGACGCCGCGATAGGCGACAAACTGTTGACAGTTTGGATCCCGATATGCCAGGGATATGGTCGGATTTATTTGCCAAGCTAGTGGTGCATGTGTGCAAGGGGCAAATCCTTCTCGGACCTTTGGCTCATAATTTGCAGCTGCTCCACACACCGACGTCCAGCTTGGACCCCTTCACTCCCCACCAATTTTTCGCCTTTATACGGTTTCATTAAAAATGCAAATGAGCACTGGAGATTGCAATCGTGGTCGGCAGCCAGGTGGGGTCAACACGAAAAAAAACCGATAAACAGAAAGGAAAGCTCACACAAAGACCGAAACACAGACATAAAATTTATGCCAAGGGTTCAGGGACCGAAATTTATTGTTTCTATCGGGTATATCGACTACGAAGCTGCTCTTGTTCTCATCTTCATTTTTGTTATAATAGTAAAGGAAAATAGTTTTTGAAAACTAATCAAAGCAAAAATGGATATCAAATTTATCCGTTAAGCTTGTACATTTCATTAGGAACTGTCTTCATTAAAGGATTATATTTTTATATTTTCTTATATTGTCTTTGAGGAATAGAGTACTTTATAGATCAAAACTATTTTAAAATGAAATTTCATTCATTTTATTTCATCAAATTTCAATTCATCATTAGATAAGTAGAATTTAATTTAAAGTCAACTTACTTACTTACTCCTTTGTTTCTTGCTCCATTTTTACTTGTCAGCAATTATGAAAAAGTAAAAACATATTCAAACTTCTTATCATCTGATTGTTTCAGATTCGGCAGTTCTTTGATTTGTTTTGCGATTTCAGGTTCCAGTTTCTCGCAGTGCATCCCAATTGCATTCTTTTCGTAATATAGTACTGTTTCCCCTTTTGCAACTTTTTGTTGTCGCTTGGCCAAAGGCGTTCGCCAGACTCAGAATGGGGAAAAAAGTGAAACAGAGACGGAAAAGAAGGAAAAGCAGCTCGAAAGCCGAATTAAATCGTCGAAAGTTCAAAATGAATGAAAAGCAGCTAGCGACGAATAAATGAATGAAACGAAAATGAATGCCGAAGTGTTTTGGGCTGGGGTGTCGGCGAGGAGTGGAAAAGATCAGCGCCTGGAAAAACCGTTTCCCCCTTTGTGTCGCCTGCAGCTTTCAGTTTTCAGTTTTCCGCCGACCATCCTGCCCCGTTGTTATGACAGGCGGGGCTTAGGAGTCCAGGGTGTGCGGGAAAGTTTTGCCTGATTTCGGCGCCGCTCAAAGTATAATAATGTGACCCGGCGATCCCATCCTCCACCTTCCTTGGCTGCCGAAGTTCCATAGAGCTGTCATAGGTTTCATATTTTATTGCTGGCTCTGGGGGTCCTTATAGCACAATTATAGAGTAGTTCTTCCAAAATGACTTCAACATTTCCAATTAGAAAGGAATATGTTTTTCTTTTTTGTGATTTTAATAATTGGTAGAATCTTAGTCGGGGAAAACTATTAATATCTCTAAGATTATATTTGTATTTATACTTTTCATTGGATTTTTTAAAAGAACCTTAGCTTGAGCTAGTCGTTTAAGTAAAGTTATAATTTATATTATATTTATTTAACTTTGTTGTAAGATATGTAATCTAAAAAGTGAAACATATTATCTTAATGTAAATAATAATCATGTCAAATCTGTGTTGTTGCACATCCATTGCATGTACGTAAATTTATGTATTATTTTCTCCGCTCGAATTTTCGGCATCACTGCCGCCTTGCCGCGAGGTAGGCGTGGTCAGGCGTGGCCCGGTGGAAAAGTGAATCATGGTGGCTAGCGTTGCTTCAAGTGCACACTTTCTCATGGCTTAGCACTTTGCTGCATGCCTCGCTGGCTTTTCCAGAGCGCCGGTGGGAGCGGGTAACGGGGAAAAGGGCGTGGGCGGGTGGGGAAGCGAGGCTTATGCAACAAATAATTTAATTTTATGCTGCATACAAAAAGGCGCAACTGGCAAACTAATGAACGAGCGGGGAACCGAAACGACAACGGAAATGCCACTTTACGGCCTGTTTGACGGAAAAGTGGACGTTAAGTTGTGAATATGATGATGGAGATGAAGAAAGTTGATGATGATGAGCACTATTATGGCCACGGACGGAGCCGCCGCCTGGCCGAGAGCAACAAGCAGCGTTCTGAAATATGGCGCATACGCCCCGTGGGACGAAAGGACGAAAGGCTCGCAAAACGGCAACGAGGTCAGCCCATAAACTGGCCTAAATGTCACATCAACTGAAGACGTCCTGCGAGCGAACGGGAAGTGACATCAAAACGAAGGATTAGGACATAAAAGTGACCCCAGAGGATTCCATTAATTTTTGTGCTCGATCCTCATACGAATATGGTAATTGGATTGTTATTTGACTGCCTTGGTAAAGGTTGTTTATCGCTTGTGGGCTTGGGGAAAAGTTTATAAAGTGCTTATGATTGAGCAATTATTAATACCGTCTTCAAATCGACAAGGACTCATATTTACTCTCTCCTTTTTCTATAAAACACACATATCACCGCTAATTGGTGACCTTCTTAGCCAGGCTTTTGTGAAGGCCTTTCCTTTCTACAGAAAGGCAACCACTAACCACACAGCACCTAGGACCTCCCACAGAAGCAGCAGACTGCCCCGGATTTCATGCCCTTTTGGCCAGCAGACAAATATCTTAATAAAGCCGAGGTCGGCAATCAAATAGTTGAAGCGCAAAATATAAAACACAAAATATGATTAACATATCAAATCCAAGAGCAGCGTTTTGCCAACGCAGACACAAAAAAGGCTTTACATGATTGGGTATGGACCAACAAATAAAAAGAAAAAAGGCAACGGCAAAGGATAACGAAGCGTGGAATTTGGGTATAAAAGGCCAAAACTGACCGCCTCATAAATTGCAAAAACAATGGCAACAACAGCAGCAATATTAATACGAAATTCAACGAACGAAACGGATCAACAAATGAGCAAATATCAAAACCTATAAAACCATTTAGCCAGATGAGCGTGAAATTTCGAACATTTTTTTGGGGAATTTGTGATCCACTTTAAACGTGGCCCAGTGGAAAGGGGGCTGTTGTGGGGTGGCTGGGTTGGCTTTTGCAGCGAAGAATGGCCACAAATTTTGCAACAACTGTGCGGCATTTTATGAGTTTGCCACACCCACACACATACACACACTCACACACACATACTCAACAATGGCAGGCAGTCATGACACTTCTGGGCCAGCGTTAAATAACATTTAAACAGAGGCCCAGGACACGTACAAAGCGCAGGGGCGGCGGCGAGGAGGTGCGGCAGATGGAAGGATCTGGCCATGGATGTGGCGTAGAAGGATGCGGGTGCACTGGGAAAAAAGTCGTGAATCAGTAACACAGACGATACGGTCACAAGGATTATATTAGGAATAGGATTTAAATGATACATTTTCGTCTGCCCACTGTTAAATAAACTAATTTTCTAGAACTAATTCTAGAACTAGAACTAATTTTCTATCATAGAGTTCAAATAGTTCGACTAGAGATTTCTTCCAGTGTACGGGCAAACATGACAGAAGAAGGCTTTGCCAAAGCAGCACCAGAAACATTGGCTACAGTTTTCGGCGGTTACCCTGGACTCCGGCGACCTCTCCCCTGCTCCGGATGCGTGGTACTTTGGCCTGTCCAGCTGCTGTCCTGACTTGTCCTGGCTGCTTATGACGGCGGGAATTAAATTTCATTTAATGTGCCGAAACTTTCCACATAGATATACACACACATGTGGCGTTTTCGGTGGCGTCTGTGGCATTTTATGATAACAAAACCAGGTCAAAGTGGACCTGCTGGTCAGCGGTCGTTCCGCAACTCCCCTGCCACTTGGCTCGGCAGTCGAAAAAATATGATTATTTTCCGCAATTAACCCAAAAGTACATATATATTTATGCACTGTGTCCGACGCAGATTTGGCTTGAAGGTCATCCTTGATGGCCATTAAAAATGGTTTAATTATAGGCCTAACAGATGTTGGCCGAAGACAAAGGAAAACTTTTGCTAATGGGAAAACGCTAATCGGGGAGCATGGAGCGGGATGCCACAACATATGGGGCAATATTGGGATTTTCTGATAAATAATTTATTAACTTTCTAAGAATTTATATTCGTTTTTAAATTGGAAAAGCATTTATGCGCCGTAGCATGCTTTTCATCTATAAAGAAGGCGTACTTTATAATTGCAAAGTAATGATGCAATATATATCTAAATAAATTTACTTGCGTACTTATAATTTGATTTTATTCGCTTATGCCACAAATACTCTTTGCATTTCAATGCTTATAAAGCCTAAATGGCAGACCCCCCATCAACCTGATTTTTATCCCCTTAATTTGTATTTATAAGTACCATTAAGTGTTTCGGCTTAGTCAGCCTCAAAGATCTGACCCATTTCTCCGCGTTTTTTTTTTTTTTTGGCATGGATCCCCGTCGGTGAAAATATTATTTGGCCAGGTAGCTGCAACGACGGCAATCAAAAGGGAAATTCCACAAAGCAGCTCGCCAAAATGGCCCACTTAACGCTTGACTAGGCGCAAGGTCGTCGGGCGGAATCAACAAAAGCTGCGGCGCTGCGGGTGTGCGGTGCGCCGATAATTGGTGGGCAGGGTCTCGCAGGACTCTCCAGGGATACAAGGACCAAGAAATTGGCAAGGCCCAGGAGCAGGAGGAGAGTTTCGTTCTTAAGCGGCACTACATCAGCGGGGCAATTGAAGCGTGCGCCCCCGGGCACTAGATTACGTTTAGTGGGTTAATAAAACGACCAGGCACTTTTATGCAAATTGAATTAAGTGGGTTTGAGATTTCGGGGGAGGTTGCCTCGGCATTACCTGAATAGTCCAAAAAACCATTGCCACCGGAGTATTTAATGTATTATTTACAAAGGATTATCAGTTGTGAGTCGCTGCTCAACTGTCGTCACGCATGGCAGCCCGACAGGATAAGAGGAAGTCAACCTCTGCCTAACGAGGACATCTAATTGCCACCGACAGGATCTGCCCCTTACACCCCCCCCCCCCCTTGCCAACCCTTAACCCCCCAAAAAGACCGCTATTGTTGCCGTCTTTAATTGTATGCATTGTGAGGCGCTCATTAACAAGGCAAATGAAGAACAGTCGCAGGGCTGCCTTGGGAGCCTTGAATGCCAAAAATGAAATGAAAGCGAACCACGGAAGCTGGGAGTAATTCCATAAAACACCTGGGCATGTGTGGGTGTTTGTGTGCCGGTGTGCCTGTGGGTAAACATAATATAAATTAATGAAGCCGCAGGAATTTCCCAGCACAGAAGTCCAAGTTGTTGCTTCGCAAAACAAACCAGTCATATGCTGGTGTTAATTTCACTGGTGTTGAGCGGCAAGTGGAAAACAAATCAAGGATACCATCAACAAACATTGTAATGTACACGTTAAGAGGAAAAACATCCACGGGGGCATGCAACGCGCTGTCTTCCAAAAACTCAGTTCTTTAAACACACTAGATATTATAATCAATTTACACATATTAAGCTTTAAATATATATATTTAAATAAATAATTCCTATTCTCAGTTGGGATATAAATATTTAAAATATTTAGTTGAATGTTTAATCGATGTTGCGTATAAATCTTACTTTTTAAAACTGTAATCAGTCGGACTTCCTAAGTTACTGCCATTAGAAATTCGATATACCCCAAGGATGGATTTACAAGGAATCCACAATTAGACATCCGGTTGCAACACACACGCAAATCTAAATGCAAATATGCACATGTACATAAATGTGTGGGTGTTCGTCGGCTGCGTGTGTGTGTGTTTTTGAAGTGAAAGCAAGTCTTTGTGGCAACATTTTTCCTTTTCGACCGCATAATGTGAACACATACACCCACGTGTTGTATGTATGACATTTTACATAATTAACTGACAATGGCTTTATGTGCACAAACAAACAGCCAAAATACAGACATTCATGTGCTCGCCAACCTCTCCCCTGAAACCACGCGAATTCTCAAAGGACTTAAGTTAATTATCACATTTTTTACACACAATTTTACTTTGCATTGATGCGTTGCACGACAAGAAGGGTGGCGGAGGGCGAGGAGGGGGGGCGTGGCAGGGGCGGGGTCTCGTTAGCAGGAAACGGGGAGCGTGGGCAGGCCAAGCATTAAAGCGTAATTATGTGTATGATTTGTTGTAATTTGCTGTGAAAAGCTTCACAAACAGCCGCCGTGCATGAGATGAGCGCATTTAACCAGGCCTTAACCCCCCTTAGGCCAGCCACGCCCACAGTGTGCCAACCCACCGCCCGTAGGCCATCAATCGCATCGAAAAAGTTAAATAAACTCATTAATATACGATAATCAGGCGGGCATTAAAGGCGTGTCTTTCACATTCAATGGTCAAAACTTGAACTCAGCTCTCGGGAATTTAATCAGATTGAATGTATTCATTCATACTAAATCATATTCTCTTTCTTTACTTTTTACAAAGACGTAAGTTTGTAGAGGAAATATGAGCAATGTAATGTAATGTAAGATAGTTTCAATAAAAAAGTGCTTGTGGTTCAAGCAAATAATATTTGGGCACTTAAATGCATGTATTGAATTTATTCACCCATTTATTCAACAAGAATGTGTCTTGTTTACTCAACAGAACCCTGCGATATCTCCACAGCAATCCTTTATGCGCGCCCTTTTCATAGCCTCCACTTTTCATTTCACGACCGTATTTCCCCGACATTTTCCCCGGAAACTTTCCACGAGGCCAACATTTTGCCAACTTGGCGGCCATTTGAAATCTTTTCCTTTATGCCAATTGGCAGGTCACACCAATTGAACTTTAATCGCCGCTGACTTTTGTCATTGCTTTATCGTTTAGGCGACAACACAGAGTGCCCGTTGCCCACTGCCGCCCCCTGATTTTCCACCCGTTTTCCGGCTTTCCCCCTTCCCCCCTTTCTCCACTCCATTTCGATGCGTCCCCAGGTCCCGCTTTTGAAATTGTTGCCAAAAAACGCGGTCCAGACGTAATCCCCGAACGCAGACTACTCGGGTCCGGCGTCCTTTGTCTCATTGAATAGACCCGGCCACGCCCCCTTTTTTGAGGGGTCCGATTGGGGCGTGTGTGTGCGGGCTTAACTACGCGTGTTCGAATTTTTATGCCCGTCAGTTAGAAATTTTCAGCCATTTCAGCGAAAATGTAAAAAAGAACACCGAAGTCGAGGAGCGTCGAGAAAAAATTTGTCGTACAAATCTTCGAAATTGCCCCACCGAGAACTATTTTCAATGCGTCGGAATCAATAAATTTAGCCCAGGCATTCGCGGCAACGTTTTGTCGGACAATTTGGCGGAATTCCTCAGATTTCCCCCGGGCCCCTCGTCCATGCCACGTTTTCATTACCCCTCCGCTTTGGATAGTTTGTCCGGGATGTCGGTAATCGTAATTGCGGCCCTGATAAATATTAATGTGTGTGTGTGGATGGATTCCAGAGCCTGAAGACGCTTTTGCGCCAAAAGCGCTTCCCATTCTTGCTGTTTGTCTAATGCACGTTTTATGGCCAACTTAGCACGTGCTCCTACCAACTCCAAACACCCAGCAAACACCACACATCGCCCACTTCTCTGACCAGCCAGAAATATATTATTTGAAAATATTTTCCGTTTCCGGTTCCGGCTTCTTCGTTTTGGCTCTGCTGCAGTGGCGCAGCGACCATAAATTTCAGTGAAAGTCATTAGCAAATAGGCTTAGGAGAGCTATTCAACAATCTGAATATAAATTCCAAATGCAGCACACACGTGCCGAAAAAAAAACAGAATAGGAATATTAAAAAGTGCTCGAAAATAAATAAATAATCAGCATGGACTATCAGTTAAATTGATCAAAATGAAACGAAGAATAGAAAAAACAACATTTTACGCATACGATAATTCCAAACTAGTAATTTCCTGAAAAAATAAGTTAATGATAAAAACTACAACCGAGTTTAGAGGTTCAGTTCATAACGAAAATTTTAACGAAGAATATTGAGAGCATGAACAAAGGAATGAGATTGTAAAATTTCAAGAAAATATAAATCTCATATTTATAATAAACATTTTCACATTGCGGAATTTTGTCTGAATAACTTTAATGCGAATTTTTGTTTGATTCAAGATTAACACTTTTGTGGGGAATTTCTTTTTGTGTGATAAGAACACAATTTTCGCACAGTATTGCATAATATTTTCGATTCTAAAAGTAAACATTATTGAATACTTCCTTATCATTTTAAAGAAGCACATTTCCAAACATTCAAAACAAACACAATGAGTGTCAAAATCTGTGACGCAAAGTGAATTCAGAATGCAGAGCAAAATTCAGAGCCAGATTACCAGAACTTTGATTACTATTGGTATCAACCTTTTGTTTTTACTGAATGCGAACTAATCCGAATTTACTTTACTTTCACAGTTCGCCAGCAAGGCCGTTTATTTTCACTATTCGTCTGAAAAAATGTTAATCGCTTTGTCAGCTGATGCAATTCAAATGTCGATTGCGTTGCTCCCAGTCATAGTTGTTATTATTCCATGTGTGTATGTCCGATTGCGAATTATATTGATTCTAATTTTGAGTCAGATCAAAAGAAAAAACAACATGAACTCGAAAACTAGACGAAAGTTCAAGACTCATGTGCAAAAGTCATAGGCAATTACGAAATTGCAGCACGCAGCGCACTCATTGATTTAATACATTACTTTTTTGTTTTTTTTTTCAGGTAATTGCATAGTTTGGAAGTTGGCAAAGACACAGTTAACGGTTAATCGGCGACGCCGTCATTAATTAGCCATAAAATTCATTTTGACAACAATTAGCCAGCCACATGCCAAACTTGGACTTCTGACAACGGACTTGGCCAGTCCGGTCGGGTAATTAGCTCTCGGGCAAACAAAATAAGGCGAATCTGACACCAAACGAACACAAAACAAACAAACAAACAGACTGAGAGCGAAATAGAGACCTCAACTCAGCATTTATTTGCCAATTTCTGACAGTCGTACGGAAAACAAAAAGCCAACCCAGCAAGTTGTTCAAACAAGACGAAATTGCGAATACGCAACTTAAAATTATTATCTCCCAACAGACCAAGTGTCAACAAAGTGAGACAAGGCAAATAATTAGTGCAGCTAAAGCACACACACATGTATCACGATTTTATTACTTGTTGTATCTTTCGGTTCGAGATTTTGACTTTAATAACTCTCGAATGTTAGAATAAATTTAGATATAATAATAAGATAAAAGGGCCACGAACCCTAATCTACTATTCACCGTGTCCCAGTTATGCAAGCTAAGTTAGTTTATACAACTTATTTAAATTGTTACAGCCTCACACAGTTGACACGCCCCTTTGATTACTAACCTACCTCAGTTCAAATCGCTTTATATCAGACCTTTAGCCATATACCCTCAAATAACACGAGCTGCAGCAATCTTGGCCGAGATTTTATTTAATTAAACTGTAATCATAGGTGAATTTTATCAGCATGTCAATGTTTTTTATCACTTTTAAACTAGCAGAGTTCATTTTGTGTAAAAACCCATTTTCGACTGCAAACTAGTTTTGAATAACTATTTCTTGTGCACTCGAACCGTTATAGTGTTGGGGATGCCCCGAATACTGCATAAAAGTCGCCAGTAAACAAACTTACCCAGTCATGAGTCAGGAGATAGCGAACCACTTTGAATAGTGGCCAGGAACTGAATCACCCAAAGTGGGGGATAATGACCAGGCGAGCTGCCAAGAAAATTTCGAACTGGAAGACAGTGGGCGGTACGGTGCTAAAAATAGACCCAAAATGGGATGTTGGAACTGTTTTTTGTGGGCCCGTGCTACTGCGTTCCGCAAATGGTCGCACATGTCGTATACGTAATTGCCTGGTTCAATGAGAAACGCCCAATTAGCTGGGATTTTTTTCGATTTTTTTCAATTTTTTTGTTTTAGCTTGGAAGGCCTGGCTTGTAAGCTCGGCTCGCAGCCGAGTTCGGTGGAAAGTGGCCAGCAACAACCAACAAGCGATCACAACAACTTGACACTTGACGCAACAAAAGCCGAATAGACGAACACTGATTTATCTCTCTTTTAAGTTCTCCGTATCGAGTTGTCAACGCTTTATTGTAGTTTCAGACGCGCTGTGAGTTGCACGCGCCTTGCAGCTCGCCCCAAAAATTCGCATAAACAACACAAATATGGTAGCAATTAAACATTGCAATTAAACAAGCAAATTAACAAAGCGAGCGCCAAAAATCAATATTACCCAAATCTCGTTTTCGCGGGATTCGGCATATCGACTCTTCCGGCTTTGTTTTTGATCGGTATAAAAGGGAATCAGGCACCAAAATGATATTCGCTCGGTGGACGCGCAAACAGATGCTCACCATGTTCGGCTTGGGAGCTGGCCTTCTGGGCCTTGTGATTGTGATCGGTGTGCTCAACAGCGGCTTGTCCTCGAAGGACCTCGACTGGAAGGAGGCGTCCAGATTGAAGTGCTTCAAGACGCGTCCCAACACCACGCACTCCACCTTGGAGCTGGTGCACATTGTATTCAGACATGGCATCCGCACCCCAGTGGACACTTATCCCAAGGATCCCTACTTAAACGACGGCTTCAAGCCAACGGGCTGGGGACATGTGACTAACGTGAGTGGATCAGTTTAGTGTTCTAAGCTAAATATCATTGAACGGAAGTTATGCCACTTAACCATGCCATTTATTAATATAAGGCTGGGAAAAAAGTATTGTTGCTTACTGTTTTTACACCTTTCAAAATATCTTCAAAACTATTAACTCTTCACCTATTGTTCTCTTTCTGAAAGTATAATGATTTAAGATTTAAGAGATCATATAAAATATCTAGATTCGTGATCCGTATAAAAAGCCCAGGCGGTATAGCCATAGTCCTAGTCTCTCAGTTTTAAAGTTATTTCCAAAAGTCGTCTACTTTTAATAATCCAAAAATGTGCTTGAATTGTTGATATATTTTTATTGACATATATAATTTCGGTTTAAATTTTATAAGTATCGGACAATATAAACATTGAATAATTTTAAAAAGGAAAGAGTAGTTTGATTGTTGTTTATCATAAAATATTTTTTAAGCATAAATACTTTAATTTTTGTCATTTTTCAATTTGTATAAAAGTTATATATGAGTCAACATATTTTCTTTTGAAACATATCACTTCCCATATGCGACAGTTAAAAAACAACCGATTTGAAGAAAAGTAAAAAAAAGATAGAAACAATTTATTTATCCTCCGTTGTTTTGCTTATCAATGCCAAAAATAGTATATTATCATTTGGGCATTTTAAAAGGATTAGTTCGCATGTAAATTAAGAATACAATTCCAAATCTTAATTCTTAATAATAATGTGCACAAACTTTTTACCCAAATTGCAGTCAGGAAAACGGGAGCTCTTCGAAATGGGTCGCTGGCTGAATCGGCGATACGGCGAGTTCATGGGTCCCTATTACAGACCGGATGTAGGTTTTTTGAGTAACTCTTAATTCCGTATTTAAAATGATTTCGCTTTCGCAGCGCCTGCATGCCCAAGCCACTGCCTCTCCGAGGGCCATGATGTCCTTGCAAACAACACTGGCCAGCATGTTTGAGCCGCGGGGAACCCCCATGGAGTGGAATAAGCACCTCAACTGGCAGCCCATCCCAATTGTGTCGGAACCCCTGGATGAGGACTCGGTGGGTATTCATCTCCCAGTTGCGGATAAATTAAATTAAATGTGTGATTTAGCTCCTGCTGGTGCGCACTCCCTGTCCCCGCTACTTTGAAGCCCTGAAGGAGGTCTTTAAGAGACCGGAAGTCATCGCTGAAACGGAGCCCTACGAGCAAATGTTCCGCGAGCTGACAAATCTGACTGGAAAGGCGATCCAGAGTGCCGAGGATATCAATTCCCTCTACATAACCCTTCTGGCCGAACAGGAATTCGGCTACAAGTTGCCCGACTGGGCCAAGGACTACTTCCCCGATCGTATGCAGTTTCTGGCCGAGCAGACCTACGTCTACAATGCGTACACTCCCGAAATGCAGAAGATCAAGGGCGGACCGTTTCTGAAGAGGATGTATAAGGAGATGGTCGCCAAGAGGGCGGGTAGCCTGAAGCCCAAGGATCGGGGTATGTTCATATACACCGGCCACGACTGGACCGTCGGCAATATCCTGATGGCCTTGGGCGTGTGGAAGCGCCAGATGCCACGGTTCGCGGTTATGGCCATTTTCGAGACGCATAGGGATAAGGAAACCGGAGAGCACTATGTGGAGGTAAGAAAACCTGTAGAAGATAGAGAATCTAATAGGTGCTTGGGTAAATTCTCGTCATCGTATTCGGTTTAACAGCTATTTGGCAATATCTCAAGGTTTTCATTGAAATCGCCGTTCTGGAGAATCTCACGATTATTATCTTTAATTATATTTTATACTATAAATTGTGCGAGATAAATAAAAATATTAGTTAGTGGCTATCAAAGTAAGCTAAAGCGGGAAAAGGCGAACTTAGATCTGCCTAGTTCACCAGTTAATATATAGTACAAGTGAAGTGATTTTAAATTTCCAAATATAATATAAATATACAAAATAACTATGTTGATTCCCAATTTCCAGATCTTCCTCCGCAACCACGAGGACGGCTGTCTCGAGCAGCTGCAGCTGAAAGACTGCGACCGCCGGTGTCCACTGGACCGCCTCATTAAGCTGAGTGCCGATGTGCTGCCCACGGAGCCGGCGGAGCGGAGATGCCGGCCACATGACCCGAACTTCGTGGAGCCACCGCTGCGCGTAATCGATCAGAATGGCCGTTAGCGAAAAGCGATTGCCAAAGCGAATTTGCGCACTCAGTATTACAAAGGCGTCGGCGGGGAGTGAGCGGTGCAAGAATAAAAAAAATTATATTAAAAAAAGTGTAGTACAATAAAAATCCCCAAAAATACAGGCTCTTTTGAGTTAATTCTTCGTGGGGGAAATCATTTTCGTGTGAAACTAATTAGACGTGGTGTTTGTGAACTGTTTGCTATTGTAGCTGATGATTTCGCTGATTGGGCAGCTCGCTCTTCGCCGCTGTGCGATGTGCGGCTGTGTGTGTGTATGAGTGTGTCGACCACATAATCGAGACTTAAAAGCGGTGCGCGCTTCTATTGATGCACTCACTCGACGCACAAGCCGCAAGCAAGCCGGTCCACTTAATTCCTAACGATCCGCTAATTTTAGTTCGCGAAAATGCGAAAGTTTCTCGGTCTGCTGCTCGCCGTGAGCTGTGTTCTGATCGCCCGCGGCGGTGTCATGGAGATTGAAGTGCCGCAGGAAGTCACGGATGGTCCTGGGGATGCGTCGTCCCAAAACTCAGCGGAAATAAGCCAGCCGAAGGACAGTGTTAGCAACTCAACCCTGAAGTTGGTTCACGTGGTGAGTGAGTGGCGAACGCTAAGGAAAGCGAAATAATTGGCCCAAAATATGGCTTTTTCCAAAAATGAACTCATGCCGAATTAGGGCTCGTTAAAAATTTGGCAACTATGCAAGTCAGCAGACCATAAAATTATCCAAATGTGTCATACCTTTTAATCAGAGCCATTAACGTGTAGTGACAAGTGTTATAATGGTGCGAAATTAATTAGAATAAAGCGTTCTCTTAAGTAAACCACGGCTTACCTGGGTTTTCCAATGAGAAGTCGCTACAATTCTCTTTTAGCCAACTACTGGCCACAGTTCCTAAGCCAGTTTGCTGTTTGCGTGGCGTATACGTAATATTGCATACAGTTCCCAGACCTAAAACCGGTTTAATGAAACTTAAACTTTACGATCGCTTAATTATTTTATATTCCCATACTGATTTGCATAATTTGTGCTCAATATGAGTTTAGTTAAGTAAAGATCAAGTTAATGCATAAATATTTATTTATTGAAATCAGCTGGGGGTCGAGATTTATTATCTGGTGAAATTTTAATTGACTTCGCAAAATCTTTAAAAATGTGCAAATTAAATATACATATCCTTGTGTAAATTAACTTTTACTCTTACATATTGAAACTTGATCAGAATTCTCGACTCTCATATTTCCATATAAGTACTCAGAAGTTACTTGCCAAATATTTGTCTCATTTATCTTTATCACACATTAGGTTAAGTTCAGAGGAATTACTGAACGATTCCTTTTGAAACCTTAATAAATAGAATAGATCAATAAAAAAAAAAAAAAAAAAAAAAAAAAATTAATAAATTAAAAACATGTGAAATACGTACTTAATTCATAAAAGTACGTCAGGCCATCAAAATCAATGGATTGTGTACAGTCATAAATATGTATCTCATTTTTCCACAGCTTTTTCGTCATGGACCTCGAACTCCAGTGAGCACTTATCCCAACGATCCGTATATGAACGAAACCTACGAACCCTTCGGATGGGGGGCGCTCACCAATGTTAGTACTTATCAAACATAAACAAGACTATTATCGCAGCTAAGATGAGATTTTAATTTTACAGGTTGCTAAAGTGGAGCTGTATAAAATAGGCAAGCAACTGCGGCAGCGCTATAAAGATTTCCTCCCGGCGTATTATCAGCCCGACGTACGATAAAATGAGCCATCCCACCGAGTTGTAAATATAATCGGAGTGTTTCTATTCCAGGCGATCCGTGCCCAATCTTCGGAGTCGCCGCGCACCTTGATGTCTATGCAAATGGTCCTCGCCGGACTCTTTCCGCCGGAGAATACTCCCATGGAGTGGAACCAGCTGCTCAACTGGCAGCCCATACCCATTGTGATGGAACCAGAGGAAACTGACGTGGTAAGAGCAGCGAGCTCCAACTTAATTAGAGCTTTATTATTTATACATTTCCTATTTTAATTTCCAGCACATTAGAATGAAGGCACCATGCCCCCGATACGATGAGACTGTTATGGAGGTGATAGACCTTCCCGAGGTCCAAAAGCTGCATGCAGAGAACTTCGATTTGCTACGCGAACTGACCACTCACACTGGAGTCAATATTACCCATGCCCACGATGTCACCAATGTGTTCATCACCCTGCTCTGTGAACAGACTTTCGGTCTGCAGCTGCCCTCGTGGACCAAGGACTACTTTCCGGAGAAGATGCTACCCTTGGCTGCAAAGTCATATGTCTACGATGCCTATACGACCGAGCAGCGCAAAATGAAAGGGGGCTTCTTCGTGGAGCTGCTGTTAAAGCAAATGCAGGACAGGATCTCCGGAGCATTGAAGCCAGCCAATCGCAAGATGTTCCTTTCCTGCGGACACGATTGGACCATCACAAATGTGCTCTCCGCCTTGAATGTTTGGGAGGCTCAGATGCCTCGCTTCTCGGCGCTGATTGCCTTTGAGCTGCATCAAAATCCGCAAACTGGGGAGTATTTCCTGGAAATCTACTTCCAAAATGATCCCCACAAGGAGCCGCAGCAGCTGCAGATTCCGGGCTGCGAGAAACAGTGTCCCATTGGCAAGTTATTGGAACTCACCAAGGACATCATTCCCGATGCTCCCTATGCAGAGTTGTGCAAGGCGAAGGGAACTCAAGGCGGCGCTAAGATAAGCTATCACTAGAATCATTAATCATGATTAATGATCCAGTATGCAGTATTAATGTTACTTACTAAATGAATATATGTAATTGTGTAACTGCTTCGTGTAACTTAATTTCAGTGTTTGGATGATTGGCATGTTTGGGATGTATTATTAACTAATTAACTTTGGAAGTGTGAGTGCAACTAGTTTTGTAATGACACTCTAAGTTAGGAGGCAGATCATAGAGTTACTAATTTATGCATTTGGCTATAAAATAAATATTTATTAAACTATATAAAGTTCTGACTTTTATTTTAAAAACTTTCGCTGTTTTATTTGTTTTCTTGCTTGATAAATCATAATAAAATTATCTTTCTATACTCGTTAAAGTAGCACGATGTTTTTTTAGGTTATTAAATTAATGTATTTACTTTTTGTTTACTACTTAAGCATCATAGTTTAGACAGTGCATACTTTTAGGCTACGGATATTCTAGGAAAAGTTCTTAAGTCAAATGTATACTTATGGTATACAATACTTATACTTATATAAGTATATACTTATATATACTTATACAATATTTGCACATTTGGTTTCGATTTAAAGTAACTCGCTATAAACAATTTAAAAATGTTACAATTTAATGTGAATTAATATTTTCAAGCCGCATATTTTGGAAAGAAAACACCTCAGAGAGTTATTTAAAGATTTTATTTAATTAATTTAAGTGAGCCTTTATTACCAGCATGAGTGTGTAATGACTGTAATGATTCCTCTCCGGATAATTAACACATTTATCTCGAACATCTTAATCTACCCTCTCCGTGAAGTCCGCACATCCATCATATAAAGTTTATTCGCTCTCATTAAAATTCAAACAGTTGGCATTCGAAGCTCCACTCACTTGAATCGGAAGTAACTCACAAAAAAGCACAACAAACTCAAACAAAAGGGCAGTATGTAATTATACCAGATGGACATTGTTTTTCAAAAACTTCCAGTTTTCCAAACCGTAAATCAGTTTGCTTCAGCCAAGCCCCAACCAAAGCCCATATATAATTCCGGCAATTAAGCAACGAGAATGGATAATGCGAAATTAACATATTGCCGGATCCAGAAGCTAATCGATTTATATCCAAAGTATTTACACACGCAGTTTCGATGACAAATTCGTTGGTATTTCGAGTTGGCGGCGGTGATAAGCAGCAAAAAATAAGTAAACGAAGTGAATCACAAAGTTCATATAAATTAAAAGTCGCGACCGCGTTTTAAAACGCCTCAATCGCTGCGGCGTTGCGTCGGTGTCTGGGTTTTCAGAGCGGTCAAACCAAACATATGTATATACATATATTCGTACAAAAGACCGCCGGCCACATACAATAGCAAGTAGCAAATGGAATAATAGAAGTAACAAGAGCGACGGTGACGAAAGCATTTCGGCGATAATGGAACGATAAAAGAGCCAAACTCATGCCATTTCGACTTCTGCAATGATATTTCCCGCAGTCTGGCCGATGATAGTACACAAAGACAGTCGCGTGCGACCCTCGGAAAAGTCGAATGCCAAAGCCCCAATGCCTTGTATCGCATAGTATTTAGTCCATGGCAAACAGAAGATAGTGCTGGCCCTACACTCGGAGAAACCAGAGTAATTAGTGGGGGCACAAAACCCGTTCACCACCCGCAAACCTGTCGAAAAAACAAAAAAAAAATTAACAAAAAGTCAAAGCCAAGAGCGATCTTAACGAGTTAGTCTTCGATCTGTCTCGAGACCAACGCGACTACCAGTAACCAAATCCGAAGCCGGCGAAACCAGAACCAGCCCAAAGTTCAGATACGGAGATTCGGTGGCTCGGTGACTCGGAGAATCGCAGATCCGATCCCCTGGCAATTCTACGCCTATAAAGCCCGGCCAACAAAATGCCGCGTTCGCATTTCACCCGACGGCATTGTCTCGCGATGACGGGCGGACTAATTGCATCGGCGGTCATAATCTGGTGCGTCGCTCACTCGGCGGTCGAGTCGACGGCCAAGCTCTACGATCCCGGCGCTGATAAATCCACGCTCGAGCTGCTGCATGTGGTAAGTGAGATCGATAATCGCCAGCTATAGGAACTAACTATTAAATGAATGTAAGTAACAGTAGAGTAGATTTCAGCTACCCCGCCCCTCTAGATTTAAGAGGGTATCTAACACTTGAGGTAGAGTTTATTAGGCCTACGATAATAACAAGCATGTATCGTTTATAGTGCTTATAATTTATATCGTAGTAAACCTTTCCACACCAATTAATTCCGCTCTGAGTAATTTAGCGTCGGCATCATCTTTGCCACACAATTTCAGCTGATAACACACATTATTGTTGTCACTCTTAAATTTTGTTTACCGCATTGAGAAATTCTGGCATTGACATTTACGTGGGCAGTAAAAAACAGCATTTTGTTGATAAAGCATTTGTTTATAATCGCGTAAAGCGAAAGTGCAGGCGCTGGCACATTTAAGCGATTGTACTATAGTTTTGTTTTCTGTCAACAGATAAGACTTAGTCCGTTTATTTATATATCGTGATAATCAGTACGGAAAGTGAACTTGTTCAATAAAGATATCACAGAAGAGTCGGTGGCTTACCCCTTTTTCTATCTACTATACAGCTATCAGCTGTTTAGCCATTTATCTGACTGAATTCATTCAGATACTTTGTACATATAACAGCCGTGAGATACACTCTGCGAAGAACAATCGCACGAAGTCAAGCGTAAATGTATCTTTCGTATTTCAGTTAATAGCTTGTACGTAAAAGTTTGTACTAAAAAGCTAGTGGCGTTAGAAACCTCAGCGAAACCAATTATAAAACCTGATAAATAATTGTGCTGTATTATAGATAATTTATTATTTGTGATGCCCAATTAGATTGCCAATTATTTTAAGTTATATTAAAATGATCAGAGGCTTAAATTAATAGGGGTTAAAAATAAATAGAAGTAGATATAATTTAAATAACAAAAGTATTAAAATATAAAACGAATTACTTGTGGAATGCTTATTCGCCTCGTCATTATGTGTCTTAATTATCAAGTCACCAAATTTTTTAAAACGAACCTTAATAAAAGCAACAAAACTCGCATAAATTATCAGTTATTCCAAAATAACTCTCACTTTAATTAACATGATTATAAACTCTGCTAACTCATTCGTCTTTCGAAGACCCACAAAAAAATTAATTACAAAACAGCAATCAAAACAAACCAAAACCAAAAAAAAAACAGGCTTCCCAAATTACTTTTTGGCCAAAAACCAGTCCGCAGTCAGTCGTAAAATATTATAAAACAAAGCTGCGACGCACTTTTGATTTTTGTTTGAGCTCCGCTCATCCGCGATTGATTAACTGGAAACCCACATACATATAGTAGCTATACAGATAGTCCGATCCAGATCTCGGAGATCTGACCTTCAAGTGTGGCGCCTTCTTATCAACACGAGAGCTAGAGCAATCAAACAGAAAATACTTCCGCTGAAATCTGCGTTCTCATGAACTTCAGAGTCTTGGATTCACGTGAAAAGTTTCTCAGAGCCGCCAGCTAATTAAAGCTAAAGTAATTTCGGCTCGTCGATCGCTTGATAATGTAATATATGTATATAGTAAAATTGTTGTTTTATTTTTGAGTCGAACTAATGTCCCGTCAGTTGACTAAGGACAACGCCAAGAAATAAAAAATAGTTTTTAGGAGAAATAGTTCCACGACTTTATTCTTCGGATCTCAGCTTAAGACTAAAAATCAAATGCAAATTGGATTGAGGAGAAGCCTCAGTATTTGAACAATATTTGTATTTCGGGAGAGCCTCGCTCTTGGGTTCTTAAGATTAGGTAGCGTTGAAAGAGGGCAGTCAAATCTGCTTAGGTCAGGCTTTAGGATGTTTACAAGAACGGCTGCGCTGCCAAAGATAAACGAATGCTGCGCAGCTGGGATACATTATGGAAAATTACTAGGGTGCATTACTGATTTCTTTGAAATAATAGAAGTGGCTGGTTTGGACCACCCAAATACGTCACTATATATATGTTGGTATTAGCATACGCGGCGTGTGTGGCGAATTCGTTTACTAATAAAAAGTGTAATTGCCAAACTTCAGGTATTCCGACATGGACCACGAACGCCGGCGGATACGTATCCCAGGGATCCCTATGTAAATGAGACCTACTATCCCTTTGGCTGGGGACAAATAACAAATGTGAGTGGAGAAAAAGTTGTGCAGCGCAAACTTTTGCCTCGTCATCCCCATCCACATCCCCATCCACATCCCCATCCGCATCCCCATTCTCGCACCCGAATCCCATTCCCCGGCAAAGCATTTAAATAAATTGAAATGCAAATGTTTTTCCGGAAGCGGGAAGAGGAGGAAAGTGCGGCTGCATTAACATATACACATGCATATGTTTATGCAATTGCAAAAATGCAAGGCATTTATTATTTTATAACACTTCTTTCCATCTCCGTCTCGGACCCCTCGACTCCCCGGCTCTCTGCATCTTGGATCCCCACTTCCCGCGTCCTCTGGTGTTGTCTCACGTGCCATCCGCTCATGCCATGCAATAAATCAACGCTGCAGAATGGCAAACGCGAGCTGTTCAACATTGGTACTTGGCTGCGTAAGCGTTATGGCAAATTTCTGGCGCCCAACTACAGTCCCGATGTGAGTAAGCAGTCACTAACGAACCGAAAAGGCGCAACCCTTACACCCCTGCACAGAGAGAAATTTTTGACAGATTTGCAAATTGTTTATAAAAGAAGGTTAGTTTCAGAGCGCACAAATTGCTTAATTCACTGAATAGAAGAAACAACATTATTAGATTCCAAACTATCATTAAATCAAATTAAAGTTTCTAAATATAGTGCCGCAACTAAAATAGTTTTTTAACAGCAATCAAGTTGATAACATTTGTTGATACTTATTTTTATTGTGGATTCTACATAAAAGTGTAAAATACTTACAAAATATGCGCATTTTTTAGAAAACAAAATGTAGCTTTCTCATGCTTTTGAGCAGTACAGATGCAACTGATTTCTCTCTGTGTACCCCAACCATATTCCCCCCATCACGTCCATGGGGTTGCTGCCTGATAGTGCGGACGTTTACAAATTGCAAAGCTCAAGCGCGCTTGACTCATCACTCAATTCCTTCTCTTCTCTTCTCGTTCTGTTTCTGTTTCTGCTTCTGGCTCCTTGCGTTCTGCATCTCCGCTTTCTCCGTCACCGTCTCCGCCTCCCTTCCCGCCGACAGTCGGTCCATGCTCAGGCGACGGGAGTTCCGCGGACCCACATGACCATGCAGACCGTTCTGGCCGCCTTCTTCCCGCCAAAAGGCACCGACATGGAGTGGAATAGCCGGTTTAATTGGCAGCCCATACCTGTGTTCGCCCAGGAACTCAATGAGGATACGGTGCGTATACTTAATAACTGTGATGATTAATCAATACAATCAGGTCCGCAGAGGGTCAAAACGCGATTGGTTATTTGACAATGATTAAATACCTAGTGGTTTTTTGACTCACTATATTCGGGTATCTATGTATAATAAAAAGTGTAGGTTTATAAAGTAAATCTATGTGCTGATTTAAGCACAGCAGTTTTTGTAATATTTATATGTGTTTTTAATCTGCACATTTTTATTATAAAAACATTGAAAGTTAAAACGCCAAAATTAAATATTTAAATACTAAAAGCTATTGGTATAAAATATTTAATTCTTGAATTTTTACATATCATTCCTCTAACTTTTATCTTATTCAGCTTCTGTTGGTGCGGAAACCATGTCCGCGATATTTTGAGGCCCTCAACGAGGTCTACGAGTTGCCCGAGGTGAAAGCGGAAATCGAACCGTATCTGGAGATGTTCAAAGAGCTGGAAGAGCACACGGGTGTGAGCTTTAAGGAACCAGAGGACGTGCAGTCCCTCTACTTGACTCTGCTCGCCGAACAGGAGTGGGGTCTGGAGTTGCCAGAATGGACGCACGCATACTTCCCGGAGAGGCTTCAGTTCCTCGCCGAACAGAGCTACATCTACAACGTGTACACGCCCGAGATGCAGAAGATCAAGGGCGGACCCTTCCTCAAGAAAATGTTCGATGAGATGCAGCAGAAGAAGAACGGAACCCTGAAACCCAGTGGCAGGAAGCTCTTCATCTACGCTGGTCACGACTCGACGGTGGTGAACGTACTTTCCGCCCTGAAGATCTGGGAACGCCAGATGCCGCGCTACTCCTCGATGATCCTGTTTGAACTGCACAAAAACAAGGAAACCGGCGACTATTGGGTGGAGATCTACTTCCGCAACGATCCCAAGGGCCAGGCTCAGAAGCTCACCCTGCCAGGATGCGAGTTCCAGTGCCCCCTGGACAAGGTGCTCGAATTCGCCAAGGACGTTGTTCCCACGGAAGGGGATGACAAGCGTTGCGAGTCTCGAAACGAAGCCTTCACAGAACCACCTCTCCGAGGTCCTTAAGAACCGCAATATGGTGGATATAGAAAATCGTTGTGGTGCTACACTTCTCAGGGAATGGGACTGTCCAAAGTCCTCGAACAGCAGTAATATATTAGTTAGGTCCATAGTTTAGCATAGGCCGAATAAAAGTGCGTTTAACATTTGTCTGTCACTCTTATGAGATGTTTTTTTTTTAAATTTTCAAGGATTCGTTTGGTCTTAAGTGTTTTCGAAAATTATTATAATGTAAGGACTGAAAATCAATGACAGAAATGGCAGCTAGTGAGACTTAGATTGAGTTTATATAGTTTTAAAAGGAACATTTTTAGATTACGGTTACACATTGTTTAATCTAGATAGATTTACCAATAAAAAATACAGATTACACATTTACATACCGATATCATACATTTTTGAAAATTTCATAATCTATTTTTAAATGAAGTCAAAGTTCATGTGAAGGAGTTAAGCCTTCTCCAACTATGCCTAGTTCTTTAAGTTCATCTGATTGGAGTTCCGACTTGCCGTTCGACGTTTCCACTCGGATACTGTCAGCCGGCGTCTTTTGCGCCCCATGTGGCAGCCAAGTTGGCTCATTTCCGCCTTGTGGCGACAGTCGAATGCCGTCACTGCCATTGCCCAATAGGCCGCTTCCGCTTGGCCTTTGCCAGCGGCAAACGCAAACAACTTCCGCACTTGTTTAGCCAGTTGGATGCGCCGCGCCACTCCATCTTGGGTTCCATTTCTGTTTCAGTTCCTGCTGCCATCTTCACAGCTCCACTTTTCCACAGCCCTACAGCTCCACATTTCCCCGCTGCCCGCTCATTTTTGCTGGGAGGTGACATTTTTCGCATTGCGGTTTACCATAAACTATTTCATTGGGGACTGTTTTCCACCTCGCCCATTTCATTCTGGCCCGGCCCTGACCATCTGCTCGGTTGCCAGTTCGCCATTGTTTACTCGTGTGCGTTGCCATCGCTCTTCCAGTTTTCCCAGCTTCTCCTCTGCGCCTGTGTGTGTGTCAGTTTTTCCTGCTCCGCGTGTGTTGGTGTGTGCATATTTGTAAACCTTATTTGTCAACGGGACGCATATGTTGTGTGTTTGCCAAAAAATAAACGAATCCCCCCATGTAGCAAGTCGGGCATTCCCAATTGCATTCAGCTCGTCGTGTGTTTGTTGCTCCTTTTAATTATACCCGTTATTCGTAGTGTAGAAGTGTATACTAGATTTGCTGCTAAGTATGTTACAGGTAAAAGGATGCGTTTTCTATAAGGTACGCATTTTCTTTATCAGGATCAGTAGATCCTCTCTTTGTCCGGTGTGTGCGGGGTCACCCCGAGTATGGGGTCTCCTCTGGGCCGTTCGGAGTGCCTTCAAATCGGACTAAGCTCATTGGAATGCAAAAGCATTGAATTTCTTCACTTAACTGCTCTTATATCTTCATCTATCTAATGCTTTACTATCCGAGTAACGGGTATCTAATAGTTGCGACAATCGACAAAAGCGGTCTTTCTGGGTTTATCTTAATTTGATTTTGCGGAGAGGGGCAAGTGGTGAGTGTGTGTGGGTGGGCGTCTGACAAATCTATAAGTGCATGTGCTAAGCGTGTTACATTTCGATGATTAATGGTGAGCAGAGCTAAGGGGAGTTCCGGGAATTAAGCAAACGCCATGTGGGCACCGATTTCGACTGGGTGGCCGCCATTAGAAAGCTGATTGTAAGTGAGAAGGGGTTAACTATATAATAGGCAAACTAATATATGTTCCTAGCTAATAGCAAAGTCACCTAATTTGACTATCCCGAAGAGTAATAATTAATTCAATGGTTAATTAACGTAGGCATTTAGATAGGAAGTGTTTAGCATAACTATTAACCCTATTATGCAGTACCTTGAGGCAGTAGACCGCACTTCTTCACTCCAGTAGCCACGGGAACGAGACATATGCCAGGGTCCACAAATCTACTTACAGCACACTGAAGCTTCAGTTTCAGTTTCAGCCTCAGCTTCAGTTTCATCTCCGGCTCAGTCAAAAAAGTTCGGAATGGCGAGCAAACTTTTGTGCGGGCTAAGTGCAAGTTTTAGGGAAGTTGGCCATTTTTTGCCCGACTGCCACTGAGACACAAGAAATAGGAGCGGCCAGTTGGGCCAGAAGTTTCCACTGAGCCGCTGCACTTCTGCCTCGCATCTTTCTGCGGTCAGCTTACTAACGACTTTTCGATACGGACCGAGAACAGCTAAAACTTTTGTGCTTGGCCTAGGAGATAAAATGCTTCGATTGGTGGGGGGAGCTGGGCAATGAAGGTGGCGCCCTGAATGGGCGGGCACACCTGATCCTCCACTTAATCCCGATGAGGTGCCGGGGAGAAGAGCCGGGTGGCATGCATATTAATAAGCTGCACAAATGTTTGCCGGCAAACAAAGTGGCAGGATGCCGGCGCTCAGAGTCGGATGCCGTGTAGTTCAGTCTATTAAAAGGCACAATGGACTTCCTCCCATGAAACCCCGGATCCGAAGGGGGCACGGGGCATGTGATGCTTCATTTCCGCTTCCCCAAGGAATGCACAGATGGTGCACAGAGATAAATTGACTCTGGAACTCGAAGTACTAAAATAATTATTAAATTGCAAATTTATTTAGTACCTTACTTGGTACTTCAGAAAGTGATTTGCAAATGATTCAAACGTCAAATGGCTTCAAATGGGGTCTGACATAATCAAATTTACTTCAGCATAGATAATACCGAAGATTTAGACCTTTGTTTCCATTCAAAAGTTTTTTTTCAGCATGAAATCTTTAGGTTTGATGATTTTGACGATTTTTCTTTCTCTGCATGGAGAGTGAAAGCTTTCCTCACTCAAACTGTTTGCCGTTTAGTTTCGCATAAAGTGTAGTCTGCCCTGTAAAATGCATAAATCTTTGTTGGCACTGGAGCTCGGCTCATTCGCAGATTCTCGGTCCTGCGTCCTGAGTCCCAGGACCTGTATCCTGGATGCTGCAGGCTGGCTGGTTGGTACTTCACCCCCCTTCTTACGTACTTTTCCGCCTGCAGCCGCCTGGGCGTCTTGTTTGTTGCACGTTTCATTTGTCAAAAACGGTTTAGGAATTTTATTGCTAGCACCAGTACTGAGAGCCCAGTGGCTTCCAGGGGCTTGGGGGTCACATCTTGGTGGGCGCTAGGTGGTGGTGCACCTGCTGCACTCGTCGGCTGCCCTAAGTGGCAACTGCTGGGAGCCCATTGAAGTGCCACTGATAGCACAATAATTTGTACACGGCTTGCAACCGACAAGGACAAAGAAATGCAAGGTTAACTAACTACCAGCAGGCAAGTGAAATTTAAGCGAGTTAGGACTGCTGGGAATACCGGATGCGGGATTAGAGGGCTGAATATTTAATGGAGTTTCGGGCAACGGCGGAAAACGAAATGCAAGATGATGGCATCGAAGAAGTTCTTAAGGTGTACATACCGAAAAAAATAAACAAGAGACAATGCTATAGTCGAGTTCCCCGACTATCAGCTACCAGTACTACTCAACTAGTGTGAATGCGAAAGCGAAATTTCATAATTTTTCTGGGATATCGATAGATATTGGGGAATAAAATGAAATAAAATCAAAATAAAGTTAAAAAGCTGGGCGGTTTTTCGGCATTAGAGTGGCAAAATTCTGTTCCTGCAAATCGATAGAAATTTACAAGACTAATAAACATAAGAAAAAATATCAACACATTTTTAAAAAGTGTGGCTATATCGACTCGGTTATTGATTGTGATCAGGAATATATATACTTATTATAGTCGGAAATGCTTCCTTCTGCCTGTAACATACTTTTCAAAAAATCTAGTGTATAATAATATATATATCATATTTTATATTGCCAATGGAACTCACAATATCTTAGTTCAAAGGGGAATGAAAGATAGTCGAGATAAAAGATATATAAGCTTAGTCGTCGTTTGGCTGTTTGAGTAAGCATAAAACATGAGAGAAGGGCCAGGAAAGCCTAATTATCAGTGAGAGTATCCTATAAACACATTCTGCATCGAATTCACAAAGTTCTATGCACACAAAACAAAGTGATATATCACATGTTATATTGCCAATTAATCTCACAATATCTTTGTTCTCAGTGGAATGTAAGATAGCCGAGGTAAAAGATATTTAAGTTCAGTCGTCGTTTGGCAGTTTGAAAGGCAGAAAACAAGGGAGAAAGCCCAGAAAAGCCTAATCATCAGTGAGAGTATCCTATAAACACATTCATTTTAAGAACGATTATATCTAGTTTTAAACATGGTTAAAGCATGTAATATATTTTTTAATATTGCTTAATGTTTATTTTTATCATTTAATGTAACAAAGTTTAAGAGAAAAGACAAACACTACTTCTACTTTCAATGACTTATCCGCCGTTCCACAACTCTCGTTGTATTACCATTCATTTCGATTTCAACTCAGCAACTTATTTTCGATCATTCCTGCCATCAGACCTCCTGATCCTATCGATAGTTTCCTATCACACTGCCACCACCATCATTTTTGACCTACATTTGTACATTTATTTCGTTGTAAGTAATCACGTGTTGATAATTTAGAAGAGGATCTGCGCAGGAGCAAACGCGTAGTTGAGTGGTGCGGAGTTGGCCAAACGCGAGGATTAGGCCAATGTAGCAGCCAAAGGAGTAGCAGCGTACTTGGCCACCAGTAGAGCAGCAACGGGAGCAATCTCAGAAGCAGCATCGATGCCATTGTTGTTCCTGGCGATAATCTGGCTACTGGTGGCGGTCTCAGCGCAGGCGACTTGGGGTCCTTTCTAAAAAACGTACGTATTTGAACATGGTGAAATCAAAGACACTAGAATAACAAGATGCGTAACGCCATACGATGTTTTGGCACACGATTTTTTCGGCGTGGCTCTAGAGGTGGCTCCAGGCTCTCTCGAGTTTTTGTTCAAGAGCGAGAGAGCGGAGAGCTCTACAGCAATTGACAGCAGACAACTCTATGCGTGCACACGTGTACTCACGCATTGTAAATTTGACAAAATGTGCCCTTTACCATAGAAGTTCTGACTTTAAATCTATATTATTTTTGATTAATTGGCAACCTGTAAAAAATTCTTGTTTTGCATTGTCCTAACGTTCTTATGTACAAAATATACCAAAATAAATTTCAAAAATTACTTTATATTAGAATATTTGTCATTAGAGTATTTAGCTTGCGACGTGTGAAAAATTAATAAGGCAATGATTGTTGATTGCGTGTGTCCGCACTTTGTTCCTCAAGATATTACTTTTGCAATAAACAGTTCTCATATTTTTATTTATTTTATAAATTTGTATAGCTTAATAGACTCGGAATTCGGATCTTGTTATTCTAGTGTCTTTGGTGAAATATTTCGTTGTCTTGCTTCTTCGGAAGGCTTTGATATCCCACTCCTCTTCGTGGAGCATATTTATACCCGAATGTTGACAGTCTCCCGTTACCATTTACCATTTGCACTTTGCCGTATTTTATGTGATTTCCCACAGCTGACTGCAGAAGGTGGAATAACTCTTGGTGGCCACTGAATTCGACTGCCTGAGGTCACAGACGCAGTCCCGATGCGGCGTATAAAGAGTGGTATGGAATGTGTTGTGCCGTGACAAGTTCAAGTTTCCGAACCGAAAGCACCAGATCCATAATCAAAATGTTAAGATCCGTAAGTTTGGAATCTTAGCTTTCTGTCCTATTTACTAATTGTATTTTATTCACAGGCCGTCCTTGCCTTGTCTATCCTGCATCCCTGCCAAGCCTGGACTCCTTGGTGCGCCTTTGGCCTACACTTTTGACGTGGCTTACTCTCCTCCTCTGACTCACTCTGATCCCGCTGTCGTGGTAGCTGCTTTCGCTCCAGGTGTGACCGCTGCCAGTAGTCAAGTTACCACTCGGAACTACAATGGCATCGCTCTTGCTCTTGTGATTGCTCCCGTGGCTGATCCACTTGTGCCCAAGTACGCGGCCGCTCCTATGGCTGCTTCATGACCTACTCCTCGTCTTTGGCTTACTCCGCAGCACTAAGCTACGCCGCAGCTTCTGCATCGCTCCTTATCTAAATTACTAAGCTGTGATCACCTCGGAGACAACGATAATAAATGGAGATATAATAAAACGTTATTCAATTGTATATTCTCTTTTAACACGTTTCAAATGAATATTTATTTCAATGAAATATTGGCTCTGAACGTACACGAAAATGATTGCTAGAAAATTGCCCAGCATTGATAAACAATAATTCCGAGAATACACTCTAAGGACATCGAACAACTGATACTTTTCTAAATCACAGTCTAAAGCACCCCAAAGAACCCCATCTTAAACTGTCAAAGGAGATCTTACTCATTCGATTTGTGTAAAAGAGGCTTAACTAAAACTTGATAAACAGCAATGGCGAAGAAGTTCAGTAACATTATCTTTTACCTGACCCTGATAATCATAGCGATCTGTGTGGTCTGCATCTGGATGTTCTCGGGATTCCGTCACGAGTATGGCAAATTCAACATGATCCTGGTTGCTTTCTTGGCCGTTACTTTACTTCAGATCCTGATTTTTACGCCCATCAAGTTCACCATTTTGTCGCTGGATGCCGCCTTCTGGCCGGCCCACCAAGCCCCGGAGACTCCCAACGAGAATGCCAATGTGGACACGTTCATGGATAATCTCCGACTGCGACTCCGGACGCTGCGGAGTGAGCTGATGATCACGGAGAGGCATCGGAACGAGAGGTTGAACCTGAAGTATCGCCTGATTACCGAAGAACTCTGGCTCACAGGCAAGCTTTTCTTGGTTTACTTCTTCATGGCCTTAGCTTTCTTCGATGAGTTGCTGTACTTCAACACAGAGGTCACTGAGATACTGTTCCAGTATAATCGTGGGGATGCGTTCGGACTATTCCATGTGGCGGATGTGCCAGATATATATTTTTTTGTGGTGACCTCGTTGGTGCTGGCCTTTACAGATGGCAAGAACACCAGTGGCGGGGCCCCTTGGATCCATGCGGAGGGCACTAGACTACTGGGCGTGGTGAGGTTGAGGCAGCTGAGGACGGAGAGCAACCGATTGGGTCTATCGCTTCCCGTGTTCACCGAGCGGGACTTTGGGGAGAGCTGGACACTGCCCTACGAAAGGGTTCCCTACACGGACAAGTACTGGCCTATCTACACACCCTGGCTGCCCAGTGTGTCTGTGGCTCGGGACAACCTACTTATGGGCATCAACCACGTGGGGCACATGTTCAACTATCCGGAATCGAAGGGCTACAAGGTACTGCTCTCGGACACCCGCTACAAAAGCCTGCAAATTATTGATTACTTGATGAACAAAAACTGGCTGGATGCGAATACGACCGCTTTGTTCATGGACTTTAGCTTGTATAACGCGGATGCCAATACCTTTACCGTGTGCACCTTGTGGGTGGAGAAGTTTCCCTACCAGTATCCTGATGGCCACATGAAGGTCGACAGTCACAAGTTTGTGGAGCAACTGCGGGAGTTTACGAAGTTCGGAATGCTAATGGTGTTTGTCTTTGTCGTCACGTGGCTGCAGTTCACCAAGGCGTTCTTCGTGAAGGTCTGGTACGATCCTCGACAGCTGAAGACCCTGTGGGTCCTGGTGGATGCAATGATCGTGGCACTCAGCGTCATTGTGGGGATGATCATGGCGGTGCGGGATAACATGGTTCAAAAGATGATCAAGAGAGTTGAAATCGCCGTTGTGGTGGACTTTCTGGACTTTCGGGAGCCCGCCCAGCTGTCCTACCTTGAGGATGTGGTCACGGGATTGACCGTGGCCCTGGTCACTATGCGTTTGTGGAAGGTGATGCAGTTTTCCGCCACCTTCCAACTGTTCACCAAGACAATCGCTATGGCGTGGGACGCGTTGCTCTGCACCTTCGTAATAACCGCAATTTTCATCATTGCAATTGGCATTGCGACGGTCACCATCAATGGCAACTATACCAACAACTTCAGGGACTTCCACAAGGGCATTGTTACGGTCACCTGCTTTGCTTTTGGCTATGCGAATTTGGTGCACCCACCGGATATCTTCTACGGCGGAGAGTGGCTGGGCATCGTATTGTATACCATAATGGGATTCGTGGTCAAGTACATGCTGATCAACTTGATCGTTTCCATGATGAGGGATCAGATGGCCAGTGTCAAGGCGGATAGGGATAAGAAAGTGAGGCAGCGCATAACATTCTGGCAATTCCTGCGCGTTGAATATGCCTTCTTCATTAACTACATCGTAAAAGTGTTCCACTGCCAAAGGGGATATCAGCGAAAGAATCGCACAGTTGCACAGAACATCCAACGAGAACTGAATAGTATCGAGCTTAAGCGTCGAAAGACGAAGATAAGTTCAATTTATTCCGAGACAATCTATGTCATGCCGATAAACAAGGATCTGGAGCAGATGAAATATAGGGAGCGGATCGAGCGAACCTTCACTCTGGCCGCCATTCTCCACACCCAAATGGAGCTCATGGAGAGGCTTATGTTCGGCGACGAAGAGGGAAACCTGCCAAGTCTGGACCAGGATGACGAGCAGATTACGGATACTGAGGAGGACTGAAGAAATACAGCTTAACTGCAGTTTATACAATGCAAGGGATCATAGCAGCTAAGAGATAAAAGTGAAATAGAACTTATGGTAGTACCTTCTTCAAGGTAAAATAATGACGATGAATAATAATGAACAAAGTCCCTAATAGTTAAATACTACTTAGGATAGTTTTGCAGGATCCTTTGCCATCCGAGCAGTTTTGTGATTTTTTGTTTATGTCACGGCTAAATAATTATGCGCAAACAGGCAAAACTTTTGACTTGAAAAGGCTTTTAGGGCAATTTGGCGCTTGCTTTGTTCGGCCTGTTTGCCATCCGAGGATTCTGGCTGAGCTCCAAGTGCCCGAACCAAATGACTTATAAAAGGGGGAGTGGCACAGCCCTCACTATTGTTATGAAGTAAGCAAATAAAAATGTAATACTGCATGCTTTCAGGCCGAGCCGCGACTGCAAACTATTCGCTATTCGCTGCGAAATCTGAGCTAAATGCCAGCTCTAAAAAGGACTCGGCAAACATTGTCGACCACATCCTGTAAACTAAACAATTGTCAAAAGTTTCGGGTCCTTTTTCTATCAGCATCAGCCAACAGACAGATAGTCTGGCAAGTGTTTTTCTATATATTTCCTGTCGCACTTACGTCACTCGGGGGATTGGGGAAAACTTTTATAATTATTAGCAACAAATGAGCAGTGACACAGCGCTTTTGCCGTGACTGTAACTTTCCAGGATTTTCCCACATTCCGGCTCCTTTCCTTTTATTTGTGCAGTGCCCAGACGGCAGAAATCACAAATGATCCCCGCCCTCAATTTAAAAGTTTCAACTACCTGACTATTTCTCCATTTTCCTCGGCGTAAGGATGTGTAAGGGTATGTGTGTGTGTGTTAGCCGAAGACAAACGGTAAAAGAAAGAGAGTGGCCAAATCAAAAGCCGTGTGCATTTTCCCCTGCCATTGTGTTAGTGCTCCAGTGAGTTACCCGAAAAGTTTTCAATTTTTGATCGCTTTTTGTATGGCTCCCCACAATCAGCAACCAAAAGTATGCATTAGTGCCGCTGGCTTACGAAAACTGGCTGTTATGAGACAGTGTGTGCACGGAATATCTGTACATATGTACATGTACATATGTGCTTATGTCAGCTTTACTGCGCTGCAAGCTTATGGCTGAAAACAATATTCCTTCTGTAAGGGTATACAACATTGTACAAATATCAAAACGAAATCATTAAGAACTAAACATCTAAGTGGGATCTGATAAAGCCGACATAAGCTGTATGGTCCTTGTGGTGCATGGCAAATTCCGATTCCGGCGAAAAAAAGAATATTTTCAAAACTGATTTCGAAAGAATAATTGGAAGGTTTGAAAAGAAAGCTCAGAGAACGAAAGAGCAGGTGGTCTTCAATCAGTGGTTAGAATTGGAGGAGATCAACGGGCCACAAAGTGATAGAGGGAATCCAATTTTAAGGATAATGTCGAAGCCCCAGATTCTGCTTTATGAAGATGTTGTATTTGATCACCGTCCAGTAGAATCAGCAACGAGTGGACCATCAAGAAATGGATATTATCATGCCTAGCCAATGAAAAAATCGTAGTTAAGTTCCTAGGAACAAGGATCTTATCTCCCATGCAAAGGATGTTTGGAAAATGTATCCTCCAATGCGGTATGAACTTCACAGTATTAAGCGTTCTTTCTCCAGAGCGCCATATGAAATATGTCTTCTACGTGGACAAGGCATTCCCAGGAATTATCCAGGTGTATACGAGTGAGGCGGATAATATGCTGCAGAAACTAAACATTTTTACGGACAATCATCAGTTGGAGTACAAATGACCAAGAAAAAATGTTAATTGCAAGTTGGCAACAAATTTTTTTACATATAATGTATCAATAATTATGTAATAATACTGCTGACAAAAGTTTTATTATTATTATTATTTCTTCTTTATTTATTATTATTATTTCATTATTTCTGTTTTAAAAATATGCAGCAGTTTGCAACACTAGCCCTTCGTAGATATTCCAACAAACATGTTTTTAGACCTCCTCTCTTACACTCTCTTAACATTAATTCTCTTCATCCTGAAAGCTCTCGCCAAAGAGAAGTGCTGAATGGAAGTAGCAGGACAAAGCTTCCTGTCCCTCGAAAGAGAGCCAACTTCGTCCTTTCAGGCTTTTAGGTTAAAGTTTCCACATAGAAACGAAGCCTCGTCTATATGTTAGGTATCTTTGCGGACAGGATTCGTGGCAGGATTTAATTCATACCTCGAGTGCCGTGTCCTCGGTGTTCAGCCAAGGTTAAGTGCTGGTGCAGCGCCAAACGCGTCACTCCTCGGGTCCTGAGTCCTGAATCCCTTAGAGGAGTGCGTGTAGGAGTAGGAGTTTTCCACGCCGCTTGGGGTTCGTCGTTCCGTTTTCTTTTGTTTTTATGTTTGCCGCCACTTTGGCACGATTCTTCCCACCGAAAAAATAATGTCCCCATGCCATGCCCAACCAAGAGAAGAAGAAGGGCTCATAAACAATGGCCTGGAAATATAATACATCGGCTCTTTGTGCTGGTCCCTCGAACTTTTGCTTAGCCTTTAATCCCGCAGATTGAAATATATTCCTCGGTGGCGTGAATGAACCGCGGACGAATCAAGTAAATGCCGTTGACTCCCAAGTAAAAAACAGCTGAGCCGCCCACAATACGGCATAATTAGCTAGCTGTATATAAATGACTTGCACAACATTTTAAAGCCTCGCTGACCTTTGGAGTATCATTTTTTAAACCGAAAAACTGCCCACTAAAACCCAAACCTGTTTAATTTACACGACACGTTTCTTGGCCTTAAACTTTTTTGCCCACATTTTTTTTTGGGGTGGAACACCTACAACGGTGCGATGGCGATGGCCATAAGCAAAAACAAAGCAGTGCAAGAAATATTGAGGCAATCAAAAATGCAAATGTCACTACGTGAATTGTTAAATCGCAGGACAAATCCGTTCTGCAAAACGAACCCTAGGGGCGCCAAATGTGGGCGGGACCAATAAATCTGCCCGCAATACCAGCGAGCATTAATTCAGACTTACGTATAAATTCGGGTTTATTTATCGCAAAAAGTTAATTGCCAGGCCGAGCTCTCTATTAATCATATTCCATAATTTGTTTAGCATAATTAGCCATATAGATAGGCGCGCAATGGCCAGCTATTCGCTCCGTTTTCGGGGAATTAGGCCTCTTGGTTTGGCTGGGGATCTAGGTCATTAGCCAAGTCAGAGAGTTTGGCAGGAATTTTCGAGGGGCCAGCATGTATTCAATTTGGGAAGTATCAAAAACGTATGCCACGACATTAAAACATCTTGAATTAGTTGTGTTTGAAATATTCAAAAAATATTACATTATCTAAGTTCAAATGAGTAAAGAATATATTTAAACACATCCCCCACTGCCCGCCCGAGTAATCCTTTTTCATAATCAAATTAAGGAGCAACAAGGAAATAATCTTAGCAAACATTTGTTGGCTCTTGTACTGGTGCCTCGTTCCGTCGCATCCTGCATCACATTTCTTGTTGCAGCCAAGTCGAACATAAAGCGAAATGTCGCTGGCCATTATTCAACCATTTTGCGCCTTGTCGGCAAACAAAATTACCAGCCAGCAGAAAACATACATACATATGCCGCCTGACAAACAAACAGCAGAAGGCAACTGAAAATGGCATGGAGAACTCATAAAGTTTGGTAACTGGGCTCTGGCCCAGTTGGATGCAGGGTAACAAATTTTTGAATCCGAATGTAGTAAGTTCGTCTTGGCGCCAGCCACACAGTTTTCAAATACTCTATCGAAAGTTATTCCTATAAAAAAAACCGCTCTCATGTTCGAAAGTTCTTATTTTATGTGTATTAAATTTCATTTAATTTTTTTTTTTTAAACTAGGAGCTATTCTGTTGGAAACAATTATATTAAAAACTCGTTTAAACTACTTTTTTCTGTCAATAAATATATGAGATTCAACTGAAATTTCTTCTTGATTTTCAGAAACTGAGCAGAAGTTAGCTTATACACCTTTTTCACTATTTTATATAATTTTATACTTATTCAAGTTGTTATACAAACTGAAACGTAGAATGTTGAAACCTGAATACGACTTATTATGGATTAAGTGATGGGCTCTCATTGCAGTAATGCTTATTAAGGGTGTTTAGGCATTCGGTGCGGCAAATAAAAACATATTTGTTAGCCCGCTACTCTACAAGCACTGGTTTTTTAATGCAAATTTCGTGTAAGTTGGGAGCCTTTTCGCTCCCGGATTTCCACAGTCGAGGTTGTGTAGCATTTTGCTTGCTTTTGCCATTAACAGCAATTACAAAATGGCAAACAAAAAGGCAGTCGGCAAAAAAAGGGGCGTGGACGTTGGGCAAGGGTGAACTTTTAATTATTTAGACGAGAGAACGCAAAAGTCGCGTTTACACTTTTTCCTAACACTTTTCGCAAATATTTTTGTTGCTTGCAGTTGCAGATTTTTTGGTCGTACCGTGACTTGGTGACCTGGTGTGTAAACTTCATTATACAGCGGGTTTGTTGAGCTTCGGAATTATTGCTTTTCCTGTTTCGGTAATCACCAGCTGTAAGTAATCAAATTAAAGGCAGACCATGAAGAGGAAACGCGGCCACCGAAAAAGGAAAAGAAGCGCCAAAGCGCAAATCCTTGAGGATGTGGGGATTTCCAGCCCGTGGCAGGCGATAACATATATGCCGGGGATTTTTCCGGCTCTTCTTTTGGCTTCTGGCAGCTGGCAAGGAACTGCCAACTCCTATCTGAACGCGGGAACCCAAAAATGGCTATTTAAATTGTGCATCAATGCATGAAATGCGCCATGAAAGCGTTTTAGAGATAAGCCGAGAGCCGAAACTAACAAAAACCATGTGCCCACGAAGAAAGTGCTTGGATCACGCTGAAAAAATGACAGAAAATGTATTTTCTCATAGACGATTGGTTATTGGTATCTATGTTTTAAACAAATTTGTTTCTACCAAAATATTCTGCATTGAATCCACAAAGTTCAACGCACACAGAAAAAATAATATATCACATGTTATATTGCCAATTAATCTCACAATATCTTTGTTCTCAGTGGAATGTAAGATAGCCGAGGTAAAAGATATTTAAGTTCAGTCGTCGTTTGGCAGTTTGAAAGGCAAAAAACAAGGGAGAAAGCCCAGAAAAGCCTAATCATCAGTGAGAGTATCCTATAAACACATTCATTTTAAGAACGATTATATCTAGTTTTAAACATGGTTAAAGCATGTAATATATTTTTTAATATTGCTTAATGTTTATTTTTATTATTTAATGTAACAAAGTTTAAGAGAAAAGACAAACACTACTTCTACTTTCAATGACTTATCCGCCGTTCCACAACTCTCGTTGTATTACCATTCATTTCGATTTCAACTCAGCAACTTATTTTCGATCATTCCTGCCATCAGACCTCCTGATCCTATCGATAGTTTCCTATCACACTGCCACCACCATCATTTTTGACCTACATTTGTACATTTATTTCGTTGTAAGTAATCACGTGTTGATAATTTAGAAGAGGATCTGCGCAGGAGCAAACGCGTAGTTGAGTGGTGCGGAGTTGGCCAAACGCGAGGATTAGGCCAATGTAGCAGCCAAAGGAGTAGCAGCGTACTTGGCCACCAGTAGAGCAGCAACGGGAGCAATCTCAGAAGCAGCATCGATGCCATTGTTGTTCCTGGCGATAATCTGGCTACTGGTGGCGGTCTCAGCGCAGGCGACTTGGGGTCCTTTCTAAAAAACGTACGTATTTGAACATGGTGAAATCAATGACACTAGAATAACAAGATGCGTAACGCCATACGATGTTTTGGCACACGATTTTTTCGGCGTGGCTCTAGAGGTGGCTCCAGGCTCTCTCGAGTTTTTGTTCAAGAGCGAGAGAGCGGAGAGCTCTACAGCAATTGACAGCAGACAACTCTATGCGTGCCCACGTGTACTCACGCATTGTAAATTTGACAAAATGTGCCCTTTACCATAGATGTTCTTAGCCTTTAAATCTATATTATATTTGATTAATTGGCAACCCGTGAAAAATTCTTGTTTTGCATTGCCCTAACGTTCTTATGTAGAAAATATACCAAAATAAATTTTAAAAATTACTTTATATTAGAATATTTGTCATTAGAGTATTTAGCTTGCGACGTGTGAAAAATTAATAAGGCAATGATTGTTGATTGCGTGTGTCCGCACTTTGTTCCTCAAGATATTACTTTTGCAATAAACAGTTATCATATTTTTATTTATTTTATAAATTTGTATAGCTTAATAGACTCGGAATTCGGGAAACTGCATAGTGCTAAACCAATGGCCGTTACGGATCTTGTTATTCTAGTGTCTTTGGTGAAATATTTCGTTGTCTTGCTTCTTCGGAAGGCTTTGATATCCCACTGCTCTATGTGGAGCATATTTATACCCGAATGTGCGCTTATTTAAATGCGTTGACAGTCTCCCGTTACCATTTACCATTTGCACTTTGCCGTAGTTTATGTGATTTCCCACTGCTGACTGCAGAAGGTGGAATAACTCTTGGTGGCCACTGAATTCGACTGCCTGAGGTCACAGACGCAGTCCCGATGCGCCGTATAAAGAGTGGTATGGAATGTGTTGTGCCGTGACAAGATCAAGTTTCCGAACCGAAAGCACCAGATCCATAATCAAAATGTTAAATGTTAAAATCCGTAAGTTTGAAATCTTAGCTTTCTGTCCTATTTACTAATTGTATTTTATTCACAGGCCGTCCTTGCCTTGTCTATCGTGGCCTGCATCCCTGCCAAGCCTGGACTCCTTGGTGCGCCTTTGGCCTACACTGTTGACGTGGCTTACTCTCCTCCTCTGACTCACTCTGATCCCGCTGTCGTGGTAGCCGCTCTCGCTCTGGGTGTGACCGCTGCCAGTAGTCAAGTTACCACTCGGAACTACAATGGCATCGCTCATGCTCTTGTGATTGCTCCCGTGGCTGATCAACTTGTGGCCAAGTACACGGCCGCTCCTATGGCTCCTCCATGACCTACTCCTCGCCTTTGGCTTACTCCGCAGCACTGAGCTACGCCGCAGCTTCTGCATCGCTCCTTATCTAAATTACTAAGCTGTGATCACCTCGGAGACAACGATAATAAATGGAGAAATAATAAAACGTTATTCAATTGTATATTCTCTTTTAACACGTTTCAAATGAATGTTTATTTCAATGCAAAATTGGCTCTGAACGTACACGAAAATGATTGCTAGAAAATTTCCCAGCATTGATAAACAATAATTCCGAGAATACACTCTAAGGACATCGAACAACTGATACTTTTCTTAATCACAGTCCTAATCTGTTGAATCTAAATTAACTGCCAATTTCAAAAGTAATGTAGTGATTCAGGAAATATTGGTGTTTCGCTAAATGATTAAAGAAATACTTGAGTTGCGATATTACAATTATACCCGTTACTTGTTGGAAAGTATGTAACAGGCAGAAGGAAGCGTTTCCGTACCATATAAAGTATATATATTTTTGATCAGGATTAATAGTGGAGTCGATAAGCCATGTCCGTCTTTCCGTATGAACGTCGAGATCTCAGTAACTATAAAAGCTAGAAGGTTGAGATTTAGCATACAGATTCCAGAAACAAAGACTCAGTTCCACGCACACTCTAAAGCCCACAAACCGCACAAAACTGACACGTCCACATTTTTGAAAAATTATTGAATACATTTTCATAACCTACAAGTCGCTTAAATTTTTATCGATTTACCAAAAACTTCTTTCCACACCCACTCTAACGCCCCAAAGCCGCCATATCGGGCACGCCCACACTTTTGAACAGTTTTTAAATTTTGTTCTCAGTTTATTCCCCAATATCTATAGATATTCCAGAAAAATTATTAATTTTCGCGGGTATCTGATAGTCGTTTTAGTCTTGTTTTTAGCTTTTATAGCTCCCGAGATATCGACGTTCATCCGGACGAACATGTGTTCCGTACTTCCAAACGAGTCTAGTATACCCTGTTATTCTATGAATATCGGGTTTTTTGCAACTCCAAAGATCCAGTAATTCAGCAATTTTGTGAGGTCATATAATCGATTTAAGCGTTCATTTTTAATATATTTATCGTCCTAGATAATCACAGCATACAAATTTAAATGAGAAATGGTGCGGGAGCAGCGGCGTAGCTCAGTGGTGCGGAGTAAACCAATGGCGAGGAGTAGGCCAGTGGTGCAGACAGAGGAGCAGCCACGTACTTGGCCACTACTGGAGCAGCAACGGGAGCAATCACAGGAGCAGCGGCGATCCCATTGTAGTTCCTGGCGATCACCTGGCTACTGGTGGCGGTCACAACTGGAGCGGGAGCAGCTACCACGGCAGCAGGAGCAGAGTAGGCCAGAGGAGCAGAGTAAGCCAGAGGAGCAGTGTATGCCAGGGGAGCACCCAGGAGTCCAGGCTTGGCAGCAGCGCAGGCAACGAGAACGAGAACGACGACGGCCTGTGAACAAATCAGCTTGATTAGTTTAATCCTTTGGGGGTCCTTTCTGAAGAACGTACGTATTTGAACATGGTGGAATATTTCGTTGTCTTGCTTCTTTGGAAGGCTAGAAACTGTTTGATATACCACTGCTCTGCGTGGAGCATATTTATACCCGAATGTGTGCTCTGACTCATGATCGCACGCATTCAGTTCATTTAAATGCGGTGACAGTCTCCCGTTACCATTTACCATTTACCATTTGCACTTTGCGTAGTTTATGTTATTTCCCACTGCTAACTGCAGAATGTGGAATAACTCTTGGTGGCCACTGAATGCGATTGCCTGAGGTCACAGAAGCAGTCCCGATACGGCGTATAAATAGTGGTATGGAATGTGTTGGACGGCATCAGACAAGTTCAAGTTTTCGAACCTAAAGCACCAGATCCATAATCAAAATGTTCAAATCCGTAAGTTTGGAATCTTTGCTCGCTGCCCTATTTACTAATCGCATTTTATTCACAGGCCGTCGTCGTTCTCGCTCTCGTCGCCTGCGCTGCTGCCAAGCCTGGACTCCTGGGTGCTCCCCTGGCATACACTGCTCCTCTGGCTTACTCTGCTCCTCTGGCCTACTCTGCTCCTGCTGCCGTGGTAGCTGCTCCCGCTCCAGTTGTGACCGCCACCAGTAGCCAGGTGATCGCCAGGAACTACAATGGAATCGCCGCTGCTCCTGTGATTGCTCCCGTTGGTGCTCCTCTGGCTGCTCCAGTAGTGGCCAAGTACGCGGCTGCTCCTCTGGCTGCTCCAGTAGTGGCCAAGTACGCGGCCGCTCCTGTGGCTGCACCTCTGGCCTACTCCTCGCCATTGGCTTACTCCGCACCACTGAGCTACGCCGCTGCTCCTGCACCATTTCTCATCTAAATGTTTACGCTGTGATTATCTAGGACGATAAATATATTATGAATATATATAAACGCTTATATCGATTATATGACCTCACAAAATTGCTGAAGTACTGGATCGTTGGAGTTGCAAAAAGCCATATACTTGTAGAATAACAGGGTATATGGGTCAAAACATATCTATAAATATTCCAGAAAAATTATTAATTTTCGCGGGTATCTGATAGTCGCTTTAGTCTTGTTTTTAGCTTTTATAGCTCCCGAGATATCGACGTTCATGTTACGTACTTCCAAACGAATCTAGTATACCCTGTTATTCTACGAATATCGGGTTTTTTGCAACTCCAAAGATCCAGTAATCCAGTAATATGGTCGGAAACGCTTCCTTCTGACTGTTACATACTTTTCAACGAATCTAGTGTACTCTTTTACTCTACGAGTATCGGGTATAAAATGTACAAGAGAGAACGCTATAGTAAAGTTATTCGACTATCAGATACCAGATACCACTAGTGGGAGTGGGAGATAGAACAAAATTTACACAAATTATATGAAACAAAATTTAAAAATTTTTTTTTCAATTTAGGCGGTTTGAGTGGTATCAATCTTCAAAATACCTTGCCCTGCGCCTACTCCTCTAAAATCTTCATGCCCAATCCAAACGGTCTAGCTTAAATAGTTCCTAAGATCCCGCCGTTCATTCCAATTGTCCAAAGAAAAATATACATTCTGCTGTCCTTCTAAAGGCGGACATGGACAAATCAACTCGGCTGGTGATCCTGATCAGGAATATTTATTAATTCTGTAACGATTTCGTAAGGCTCGGGTGAAAATGTGCGATATTGGTTATGTGGGTTGGTGGGTGGTCTTGACCCGGATCCGCAGCCTAGTTTCATTCTACCGACTATCGATATGACTGCGTGCTATGGCAAGAAGAAAAGAGGGCGGCTAATCGCCATCCACGACACAGACAACGGACATAACGATTCTTTTAAATTCATATAGTGTAAGATGTAAGATAGCCGAGGTAAAAGATATTTAAGTTCAGTCGTCGTTTGGCAGTTTGAAAGGCAGAAAACAAGGGAGAAAGCCCAGAAAAGCCTAATCATCAGTGAGAGTATCCTATAAACACATTCATTTTAAGAACGATTATATCTAGTTTTAAACATGGTTAAAGCATGTAATATATTTTTTAATATTGCTTAATGTTTATTTTTATCATTTAATGTAACAAAGTTTAAGAGAAAAGACAAACACTACTTCTACTTTCAATGACTTATCCGCCGTTCCACAACTCTCGTTGTATTACCATTCATTTCGATTTCAACTCAGCAACTTATTTTCGATCATTCCTGCCATCAGACCTCCTGATCCTATCGATAGTTTCCTATCACACTGCCACCACCATAATTTTTGACCTACATTTGTACATTTATTTCGTTGTAAGTAATCACGTGTTGATAATTTAGAAGAGGATCTGCGCAGGAGCAAACGCGTAGTTGAGTGGTGCGGAGTTGGCCAAACGCGAGGATTAGGCCAATGTAGCAGCCAAAGGAGTAGCAGCGTACTTGGCCACCAGTAGAGCAGCAACGGGAGCAATCTCAGAAGCAGCATCGATGCCATTGTTGTTCCTGGCGATAATCTGGCTACTGGTGGCGGTCTCAGCGCAGGCGACTTGGGGTCCTTTCTAAAAAACGTACGTATTTGAACATGGTGAAATCAATGACACTAGAATAACAAGATGCGTAACGCCATACGATGTTTTGGCACACGATTTTTTCGGCGTGGCTCTAGAGGTGGCTCCAGGCTCTCTCGAGTTTTTGTTCAAGAGCGAGAGAGCGGAGAGCTCTACAGCAATTGACAGCAGACAACTCTATGCGTGCCCACGTGTACTCACGCATTGTAAATTTGACAAAATGTGCCCTTTACCATAGATGTTCTTAGCCTTTAAATCTATATTATATTTGATTAATTGGCAACCCGTGAAAAATTCTTGTTTTGCATTGCCCTAACGTTCTTATGTAGAAAATATACCAAAATAAATTTTAAAAATTACTTTATATTAGAATATTTGTCATTAGAGTATTTAGCTTGCGACGTGTGAAAAATTAATAAGGCAATGATTGTTGATTGCGTGTGTCCGCACTTTGTTCCTCAAGATATTACTTTTGCAATAAACAGTTCTCATATTTTTATTTATTTTATAAATTTGTATAGCTTAATAGACTCGGAATTCGGGAAACTGCATAGTGCTAAACCAATGGCCGTTACGGATCTTGTTATTCTAGTGTCTTTGGTGAAATATTTCGTTGTCTTGCTTCTTCGGAAGGCTTTGATATCCCACTGCTCTATGTGGAGCATATTTATACCCGAATGTGCGCTTATTTAAATGCGTTGACAGTCTCCCGTTACCATTTACCATTTGCACTTTGCCGTAGTTTATGTGATTTCCCACTGCTGACTGCAGAAGGTGGAATAACTCTTGGTGGCCACTGAATTCGACTGCCTGAGGTCACAGACGCAGTCCCGATGCGCCGTATAAAGAGTGGTATGGAATGTGTTGTGCCGTGACAAGATCAAGTTTCCGAACCGAAAGCACCAGATCCATAATCAAAATGTTAAATGTTAAAATCCGTAAGTTTGAAATCTTAGCTTTCTGTCCTATTTACTAATTGTATTTTATTCACAGGCCGTCCTTGCCTTGTCTATCGTGGCCTGCATCCCTGCCAAGCCTGGACTCCTTGGTGCGCCTTTGGCCTACACTGTTGACGTGGCTTACTCTCCTCCTCTGACTCACTCTGATCCCGCTGTCGTGGTAGCCGCTCTCGCTCTGGGTGTGACCGCTGCCAGTAGTCAAGTTACCACTCGGAACTACAATGGCATCGCTCATGCTCTTGTGATTGCTCCCGTGGCTGATCAACTTGTGGCCAAGTACACGGCCGCTCCTATGGCTCCTCCATGACCTACTCCTCGCCTTTGGCTTACTCCGCAGCACTGAGCTACGCCGCAGCTTCTGCATCGCTCCTTATCTAAATTACTAAGCTGTGATCACCTCGGAGACAACGATAATAAATGGAGAAATAATAAAACGTTATTCAATTGTATATTCTCTTTTAACACGTTTCAAATGAATGTTTATTTCAATGCAAAATTGGCTCTGAACGTACACGAAAATGATTGCTAGAAAATTTCCCAGCATTGATAAACAATAATTCCGAGAATACACTCTAAGGACATCGAACAACTGATACTTTTCTTAATCACAGTCCTAATCTGTTGAATCTAAATTAACTGCCAATTTCAAAAGTAATGTAGTGATTCAGGAAATATTGGTGTTTCGCTAAATGATTAAAGAAATACTTGAGTTGCGATATTACAATTATACCCGTTACTTGTTGGAAAGTATGTAACAGGCAGAAGGAAGCGTTTCCGTACCATATAAAGTATATATATTTTTGATCAGGATTAATAGTGGAGTCGATAAGCCATGTCCGTCTTTCCGTATGAACGTCGAGATCTCAGTAACTATAAAAGCTAGAAGGTTGAGATTTAGCATACAGATTCCAGAAACAAAGACTCAGTTCCACGCACACTCTAAAGCCCACAAACCGCACAAAACTGACACGTCCACATTTTTGAAAAATTATTGAATACATTTTCATAACCTACAAGTCGCTTAAATTTTTATCGATTTACCAAAAACTTCTTTCCACACCCACTCTAACGCCCCAAAGCCGCCATATCGGGCACGCCCACACTTTTGAACAGTTTTTAAATTTTGTTCTCAGTTTATTCCCCAATATCTATAGATATTCCAGAAAAATTATTAATTTTCGCGGGTATCTGATAGTCGTTTTAGTCTTGTTTTTAGCTTTTATAGCTCCCGAGATATCGACGTTCATCCGGACGAACTTGTGTTACGTACTTCCAAACGAGTCTAGTATACCCTGTTATTCTATGAATATCGGGTTTTTTGCAACTCCAAAGATCCAGTAATTCAGCAATTTTGTGAGGTCATATAATCGATATAAGCGTTCATTTTTAATATATTTATCGTCCTAGATAATCACAGCATACAAATTTAAATGAGAAATGGTGCGGGAGCAGCGGCGTAGCTCAGTGGTGCGGAGTAAGCCAATGGCGAGGAGTAGGCCAGTGGTGCAGACAGAGGAGCAGCCACGTACTTGGCCACTACTGGAGCAGCAACGGGAGCAATCACAGGAGCAGCGGCGATCCCATTGTAGTTCCTGGCGATCACCTGGCTACTGGTGGCGGTCACAACTGGAGCGGGAGCAGCTACCACGGCAGCAGGAGCAGAGTAGGCCAGAGGAGCAGAGTAAGCCAGAGGAGCAGTGTATGCCAGGGGAGCACCCAGGAGTCCAGGCTTGGCAGCAGCGCAGGCGACGAGAGCGAGAACGACGACGGCCTGTGAATAAAATGCGATTAGTAAATAGGGCAGCGAGCAAAGATTCCAAACTTACGGATTTGAACATTTTGATTATGGATCTGGTGCTTTAGGTTCGAAAACTTGAACTTGTCTGATGCCGTCCAACACATTCCATACCACTATTTATACGCCGTATCGGGACTGCTTCTGTGACCTCAGGCAATCGCATTCAGTGGCCACCAAGAGTTATTCCACATTCTGCAGTTAGCAGTGGGAAATAACATAAACTACGCAAAGTGCAAATGGTAAATGGTAAATGGTAACGGGAGACTGTCACCGCATTTAAATGAACTGAATGCGTGCGATCATGAGTCAGAGCACACATTCGGGTATAAATATGCTCCACGCAGAGCAGTGGTATATCAAACAGTTTCTAGCCTTCCAAAGAAGCAAGACAACGAAATATTCCACCATGTTCAAATACGTACGTTCTTCAGAAAGGACCCCCAAAGGATTAAACTAATCAAGCTGATTTGTTCACAGGCCGTCGTCGTTCTCGTTCTCGTTGCCTGCGCTGCTGCCAAGCCTGGACTCCTGGGTGCTCCCCTGGCATACACTGCTCCTCTGGCTTACTCTGCTCCTCTGGCCTACTCTGCTCCTGCTGCCGTGGTAGCTGCTCCCGCTCCAGTTGTGACCGCCACCAGTAGCCAGGTGATCGCCAGGAACTACAATGGAATCGCCGCTGCTCCTGTGATTGCTCCCGTTGCTGCTCCTCTGGCTGCTCCACTGGTGGCCAAGTACTCGGCTGCTCCTCTGGCTGCTCCAGTAGTGGCCAAGTACGCGGCCGCTCCTCTGGCTGCACCTCTGGCCTACTCCTCGCCATTGGCTTACTCCGCACCACTGAGCTACGCCGCTGCTCCTGCACCATTTCTCATCTAAATGTTTACGCTGTGATTATCTAGGACGATAAATATATTATGAATATATATAAACGCTTATATCGATTATATGACCTCACAAAATTGCTGAACCACTGGATCTTTGGAGTTGCAAAAATCCATATACTTGTAGAATAACAGAGTATATGGGTCAAAACACTTGCACTGCGTCCATTCATGCTTATTCTTAACCTTCTACCATGCGGACAGACGGACATGGCCAGATCGACTCGGATATTGATCCTGATCAAAAATGTATGTACTGTATATGGTCGGAAACGCTTTCTTCTGCCTGTTACATACTTTTCAACGAATCTAGTTTACTCTTTTACTCTACGAGTAACGGGTATAAAATGTACAAGAGAGAACGCTATAGTAAAGTTATTCGACTATCAGATACCAGATACCACTAGTGGGAGTGGGAGATAGAACAAAATTTACACAAATTATATGAAACAAAATTTACAATTTTTTTTTCAATTTAGGCGGTTTGAGTGGGCGTATCAATCTTCAAAATACCTTGCCCTGCGCCTACTCCTCTAAAATCTTCATGCCCAATCCAAACGGTCTAGCTTAAATAGTTCCCAAGATCCCGCCGTTCATCCCAACTGTCCAAAGAAAAATATACATTCTGCTGTCCTTCAAGAGGCGGACATGGACAAATCAACTCGGCTGGTGATCCTGATCAGGAATATTTATTAATTCTGTAACGATTTCGTAAGGCTCGGGTGAAAATGTGCGATATTGGTTATGTGGGTTGGTGGGTGGTCTTGACCCGGATCCGCAGCCTAGTTTCATTCTACCGACTATCGATATGACTGCGTGCTATGGGCAAGAAGAAAAGAGGGCGGCTAATCGCCGTCCACGACACAGACAACGGACAGAAAGATTCTTTTAAATTCATATAGTGCCGGCCCGGCATTGGCCATTCTATACCTAAGACCCAAATAGGATTCTCACCCAGAATGGCCCCTTAAAGTTATTAACCGCGGCTCACAGAGCATACATCCTAGTCAGAGGCAAACATTTAGAGACTTCAAAACATAATTTGTATGTTTAACAGCTAGAATACATTCTAATAACAATTTAAGTAAACGTAAAAATCTCGAGTTTTTACTAAACTTAAGTGATAGATTATTGCGCTTATTATTATAGTAAAGAATAATTTCGGTGGAAAAATAATTAATTTCGGAAATAAGTAAGAAACCAACTTGGAACCTGACGTGGACGCTTTTAATTACTTCTTGCTAGCTGCTCAGTTCGATCGACTTGGAATTTTGAACCCTACATAAATCCAATGAAACTTCAACTGCATCCGCTTCCAATTAGTTATACGATATTGGGCGTCGAGTCTGCATAATGCTAACACGCAGTTGGGGATGGCTAAAATCCCTTTATGTTCTTTACACTACCCTATTCTCAAACCCTTTTTCTGATCCCACGCCATTCTGCTGGACAAACAGCACTTTCATTCCGAAATTCCTGACCCGAAGAATTCTTCCTTTGCTCCGATTCCAGTTTTAGAAACCAGACACACAACCAGATGGCGGCCCAAAACCTTCTTTCCCCCTAGGTGGCACTGCACCAACTTCAGCTTTTACCTTTTATCCACTTTTTCTTGAATATAGTACCTTTTACTCTAGGGGCAACCGTTATGAAACAGTATGAAAAAGGATTTTTTCTCATGTATAACATATATTTTACAAGTGCAACGAAAACCTTTTTAAACTAGCAACCAAACACAAATTGGGCCATCAGTTCTAAGACAGGTTGATTCTGCCAAATCTGTGGCACCTATCGGTCACAGGTCAGCTTTGACCTTGACATAATTTCGAAGGTCTGTACTCAAAGCAGAAAAATAAAATAAACCTATAATACAAATCAATTTCGCACAGTTTAATGTAACAAACATTGGACTGCAGCAACTGCCGCTGAGCTGACAATAATTTTTATGACCATTACGTGACCTGCGTTCGAATTTTTCAAATGTCCCCCCATCAGCATGTTGTGGATTTCGACGCTCTTAGTATGCCAGCGGTAAATCCAATTAGCGAAGCCCAAAAAAGTGGGAGAACTTGGAGTTCGTTTGATTTTTTTTATTACTTTAAAAGTTTTCTAAAGAAGAACATGAGCTGATGGCAGGGCACTGTATGCCAAAGGCGAGGTGTAAGCCAAGGGGGAAGAGTAGGCCAAAGGAGCAGTAGCGTACTTGGCCACCACAGGAGCAGCAGAGTACTTGGCCACTACTGGCAGCTTTGGGGCGTTAGAGTGGGTGTGGAAAGAAGTTTTTTGGTAAATCGATAAAAATTTAAGCGACTTATAGGTTATGAAAATGTATTCAATAATTCTTCAAAAATGTGGACGTGTCAGTTTTGTGCGGTTTGTGGGCTTTAGAGTGTGCGTGGAACTGAGTCTTTGTTTCTGGAATCTGTATGCTAAATCTCAACCTTCTAGCTTTTATAGTTACTGAGATCTCGACGTTCATACGGAAAGACGGACATGGCTTATCGACTCGACTATTAATCCTGATCAAAAATATATATACTTTATATGGTACGGAAACGCTTCCTTCTGCCTGTTACATATTTTCCAACAAGTAACGGGTATAATTGTAATATCGCAACTCAAGTATTTCGGTAATCATTTAGCGAAACACCAATGTCTCCTTAATCACTACATTACTTTTGAAATTGGCAGTTAATTTAGATTCAACAGATTAAAACTGTGATTTAGAAAAGTATCAGTTGTTCGATGTCCTTAGAGTGTATTCTCGGAATTATTGTTTATCAATGCTGGGAAATTTTCTAGCAATCATTTTCGTGTACGTTCAGAGCCAATTTTGCATTGAAATAAACATTCATTTGAAACGTGTTAAAAGAGAATATACAATTGAATAACGTTTTATTATTTCTCCATTTATTATCGTTGTCTCCGAGGTGATCACAGCTTAGTAATTTAGATAAGGAGCGATGCAGAAGCTGCGGCGTAGCTCAGTGCTGCGGAGTAAGCCCAAGGCGAGGAGTAGGTCATGGAGGAGCCATAGGAGCGGCCGTGTACTTGGCCACAAGTTGATCAGCCACGGGAGCAATCACAAGAGCATGAGCGATGCCATTGTAGTTCCGAGTGGTAACTTGACTACTGGCAGCGGTCACACCTGAAGCGAGAGCAGCTACCACGACAGCGGGATCAGAGAGTAAGCCACGTCAACAGTGTAAGCCAAAGGCGCACCAAGGAGTCCAGGCCACGATAGCCAAGGCAACGACGGCCTGTGAATAAAATACAATTAGTAAATAGGACAGAAAGCTAAGATTCCAAACTTACGGATTTTAACATTTAACATTTTGATTTTGAAACTTGATCTTGTCACGGCACAACACATTCCATACCACTCTTTATACGCCGCATCGGGACTGCGTCTGTGACCTCAGGCAGTCGAATTCAGTGGCCACCAAGAGTTATTCCACCTTCTGCAGTCAGCAGTGGGAAATCACATAAACTACGGCAAAGTGCAAATGGTAAATGGTAACGGGAGACTGTCAACGCATTTAAATAAGCGCACATTCGGGTATAAATATGCTCCACGAAGAGCAGTGCGATATCAAAGCCTTCCGAAGAAGCAACACAACGAAATATTTCACCAAAGACACTAGAATAACAAGATCCGTAACGGCCATTGGTTTAGCACTATGCAGTTTCCCGAATTCCGAGTCTATTAAGCTATACAAATTTATAAAATAAATAAAAATATGAGAACTGTTTATTGCAAAAGTAATATCTTGAGGAACAAAGTGCGGACACACGCAATCAACAATCATTGCCTTATTAATTTTTCACACGTCGCAAGCTAAATACTCTAATGACAAATATTCTAATATAAAGTAATTTTTAAAATTTATTTTGGTATATTTTCTACATAAGAACGTTAGGGCAATGCAAAACAAGAATTTTTCACGGGTTGCCAATTAATCAAATATAATATAGATTTAAAGGCTAAGAACATCTATGGTAAAGGGCACATTTTGTCAAATTTACAATGCGTGAGTACACGTGGGCACGCATAGAGTTGTCTGCTGTCAATTGCTGTAGAGCTCTCCGCTCTCTCGCTCTTGAACAAAAACTCGAGAGAGCCTGGAGCCACCTCTAGAGCCACGCCGAAAAAATCGTGTGCCAAAACATCGTATGGCGTTACGCATCTTGTTATTCTAGTGTCTTTGATTTCACCATGTTCAAATACGTACGTTTTTTAGAAAGGACCCCAAGTCGCCTGCGCTGAGACCGCCACCAGTAGCCAGATTATCGCCAGGAACAACAATGGCATCGATGCTGCTTCTGAGATTGCTCCCGTTGCTGCTCTACTGGTGGCCAAGTACGCTGCTACTCCTTTGGCTGCTACATTGGCCTAATCCTCGCGTTTGGCCAACTCCGCACCACTCAACTACGCGTTTGCTCCTGCGCAGATCCTCTTCTAAATTATCAACACGTGATTACTTACAACGAAATAAATGTACAAATGTAGGTCAAAAATGATGGTGGTGGCAGTGTGATAGGAAACTATCGATAGGATCAGGAGGTCTGATGGCAGGAATGATCGAAAATAAGTTGCTGAGTTGAAATCGAAATGAATGGTAATACAACGAGAGTTGTGGAACGGCGGATAAGTCATTGAAAGTAGAAGTAGTGTTTGTCTTTTCTCTTAAACTTTGTTACATTAAATGATAAAAATAAACATTAAGCAATATTAAAAAATATATTACATGCTTTAACCATGTTTAAAACTAGATATAATCGTTCTTAAAATGAATGTGTTTATAGGATACTCTCACTGATGATTAGGCTTTTCTGGGCTTTCTCCCTTGTTTTCTGCCTTTCAAACTGCCAAACGACGACTGAACTTAAATATCTTTTACCTCGGCTATCTTACATCTTACACTATATGAATTTAAAAGAATCGTTATGTCCGTTGTCTGTGTCGTCGATGGCGATTAGCCGCCCTCTTTTCTTCTTGCCATAGCACGCAGTCATATCGATAGTCGTTAGAATGAAACTAGGCTGCGCATCCGGGCCAAGACCACCCACCAACCCACATAACCAATATCGCACATTTTCACCCGAGCCTTACGAAATCGTTACAGAATTAATAAATATTCCTGATCAGGATCACCAGCCGAGTTGATTTGTCCATGTCCGCCTTTAGAAGGACAGCAGAATGTATATTTTTCTTTGGACAATTGGAATGAACGGCGGGATCTTAGGAACTATTTAAGCTAGACCGTTTGGATTGGGCATGAAGATTTTAGAGGAGTAGGCGCAGGGCAAGGTATTTTGAAGATTGATACCACTCAAACCGCCTAAATTGAAAAAAAAATTTTTAAATTTTGTTTCATATAATTTGTGTAAATTTTGTTCTATCTCCCACTCCCACTAGTGGTATCTGGTATCTGATAGTCGAATAACTTTACTATAGCGTTCTCTCTTGTACATTTTATACCCGTTACTCGTAGAGTAAAAGAGTAAACTAGATTCGTTGAAAAGTTGAAAACAGGCAGAAGAAAGCGTTTCCGACCATATACAGTACATACATTTTTGATCAGGATCAATATCCGAGTCGATCTGGCCATGTCCGTCTGTCCGCATGGTAGAAGGTTAAGAATAAGCATGAATGGACGCAGTGCAAGTGTTTTGACCCATATACTCTGTTATTCTACAAGTATATGGATTTTTGCAACTCCAAAGATCCAGTGGTTCAGCAATTTTGTGAGGTCATATAATCGATATAAGCGTTTATATATATTCATAATATATTTATCGTCCTAGATAATCACAGCGTAAACATTTAGATGAGAAATGGTGCAGGAGCAGCGGCGTAGCTCAGTGGTGCGGAGTAAGCCAATGGCGAGGAGTAGGCCAGAGGTGCAGCCAGAGGAGCGGCCGCGTACTTGGCCACTACTGGAGCAGCCAGAGGAGCAGCCGCGTACTTGGCCACTACTGGAGCAGCCAGAGGAGCACCAACGGGAGCAATCACAGGAGCAGCGGCGATTCCATTGTAGTTCCTGGCGATCACCTGGCTACTGGTGGCGGTCACAACTGGAGCGGGAGCAGCTACCACGGCAGCAGGAGCAGAGTAGGCCAGAGGAGCAGAGTAAGCCAGAGGAGCAGTGTATGCCAGGGGAGCACCCAGGAGTCCAGGCTTGGCAGCAGCGCAGGCGACGAGAGCGAGAACGACGACGGCCTGTGAATAAAATGCGATTAGTAAATAGGGCAGCGAGCAAAGATTCCAAACTTACGGATTTGAACATTTTGATTATGGATCTGGTGCTTTAGGTTCGAAAACTTGAACTTGTCTGATGCCGTCCAACACATTCCATACCACTATTTATACGCCGTATCGGGACTGCTTCTGTGACCTCAGGCAATCGCATTCAGTGGCCACCAAGAGTTATTCCACATTCTGCAGTTAGCAGTGGGAAATCACATAAACTACGCAAAGTGCAAATGGTAAATGGTAAATGGTAACGGGAGACTGTCACCGCATTTAAATGAACTGAATGCGTGCGATCATGAGTCAGAGCACACATTCGGGTATAAATATGCTCCACGCAGAGCAGTGGTATATCAAACAGTTTCTAGCCTTCCAAAGAAGCAAGACAACGAAATATTCCACCATGTTCAAATACGTACGTTCTTCAGAAAGGACCCCCAAAGGATTAAACTAATCAAGCTGATTTGTTCACAGGCCGTCGTCGTTCTCGTTCTCGTTGCCTGCGCTGCTGCCAAGCCTGGACTCCTGGGTGCTCCCCTGGCATACACTGCTCCTCTGGCTTACTCTGCTCCTGCTGGCGTGGTAGCTGCTCCCGCTCCAGTTGTGACCGCCACCAGTAGCCAGGTGATCGCCAGGAACTACAATGGAATCGCCGCTGCTCCTGTGATTGCTCCCGTGGCTGCTCCTGTGGTGGCCAAGTACGCTGCTGCTCCTTTGGCCTACGCTTCTCCTTTGGCCTACTCCGCTCCTCTGGCTTACACTTCTCCATTGGCTTATAAAGCGCTTCCGGTTGCCGCTCCAGTTCTTCTGTAAGAACGTCGACTGATCAATAAAAATACGAAAAAAATGAGATAAATCAGGAGAAGTTTCTTCAACGGGCCAGGGGTACTGGGGACTACCGGAGAATTTAAATTGAATTAGCCACTGACAGCTGGCCGTGCTCATAAACAACAGTAATGACTGGCCTCTGGAACTCCAACGCCGCGTTTGCGGATGCAGATCACGTAGTCAGTGGACAAGTTATTGGCCACCGGCTGCCGTCGCTGGATGCGTGATATTTAAAAGTGGCCAAAATGGTTTGTTTTGAAGTTGTTGGCGACTGAAATAGGTAATTATGTCAAGGGCGCAGAGCATTCGAGGTCGGGCAATGAACTTTCCAGGGCTAATTGAAAGAAATCAAGGGCTTAAAAAAGTAAGGACATTTTAATTTAACGGTAATAGGCAGTTAAAGATTCGTAGTTACGAACAAATTTTAATTGTACGGTGTGCACGGAAAAACAACCCATTAGGTTGAAAGATACAATCCTTTCTTGATTGCATACTAAATTTCAATTAGATGTTAAGACTTTACGCTGTAATGTATATACTAAGTTTTTAAGTTTTAATAAGTGTGCTAAAAACAGAAAAGGTTAGCAAAAGGAAATACCAATATAAAGAAGTATACCTATTTATGGCATACTTATATAAAAAGAATGCTGTGTGAAACGGATTTCACTTAATAATACCCATTAATCGGGCATACTATATTGTTTAAACGTATGTAACAGAGGAAAGGAGATCTTCTGATTCCTGCAGTATTGATCAGGTTCAAGTCTGTTCTTTCGTCTGTCTGTCCCAACGCCTCTGTCCCTTAGCTCGATAAGAGGTACCCAATATTCGCAACACTTGCCTTTAGCATTCTCACTTGTTTAAATTGTGGATTCCGAAGAGAACGTGACGGTCCGCTAAAGAATTAGCATTCACAGAGCACACCTCACCGGCTAACCGTATATAAGCGTTGTATTATTATAGTGTAGTAAATAAAATTTAAAGTGAATTGAGATCAAGGCTTTACCAAATATTTTCCAAAATTATACAACAGTTTTTCTCTCTTTTTATTTGCCTACTAATATGATTCGATTAAGATAATTCTTAACTATAATGATTCAATGTGCTGGTTGGTATTCACTAAACATGTATATATTATTAAGCAAAATATGATGAAACTGAATTGATTTAAAGGAGACAAAAATGAGCAAGGCATCATTGTAGTTATGCGAAGTTTTTTTTGTTATAATCATTTAGATATTCTCTCACATATTGCGTGTTTCAATTGATTAATTGACTAAGTCACATACAAGTTTTTAAATTGCGAGCTTAGTTAATGGAAGTCATTTAAATAAGAAAAGAACAAATAGTGCTGCTTTACCATCCATGCAAATGGATCCCCTCATACCCGAGATCCCTAAACAAATGGCAAAGGTCAGTCAACCACAATCGCTCTACAACCTTGACCCGGATGGCCAAAACAATAAATGTTGCAATGTCGCCGGCCAGCAGAGGAGTTCCCCAAATCATTCGAGTGTGTTCATGTGTGCTTTCTACTGCTGACCGAAGCCGGCACGTGTTCAAAATGCTTAATTGGCCGGGAAGCCTGGACTAGTCTCTATATACATACATATTTTTGTGGCTGCCAACAGGTTTTCAATGAAAATTCCTGGGGCCAAAGAGCAAGGGTTAGGTTGAAGTGTGAGAAATGTTGACTTGAATTATTGTTATCACCATTTTTGCCTAATCTGAGCCGAAAAACTAATAAATTTCTACCTGTGCCTTTGTGGTCAAAGGGTATCTACATAGTATCTATACCGATGGCTTTGGTTACGGAAAACAGTTGTAGAAAGTGTAGTAATATGCTTACCAACAGCTATTAACCCACTTGTTGGCATCAACCACATCCTACCAATAGTAGTAAATTCCCCATGAAATCCAAATTGCATTTAAAAACCATTTTTGTATAATTAGTCGGCGAGTGCAATTGACTGCCCTTCGGGTTTTATGCCGTCCCTCGAAGACCTAAAACATGCGAACTACTAACTAATATTTTTCAGACACTAATAATGGCCCAATGGGTTGCGGCGCTCTCGGAATATTAAGTAGCCGTCGCGTGGGACACTGAGTGGTATAAATACGCCGCGGTCTGCCTTCGATTGTCATCAGTCAGCTCTTTGCTTTCAAGTCAATCCAAGCTTAGCTTCAAATCAGAAAACCAAAAACCATTAAGCCATCATGTTCAAATACGTTAGTTTGGGATTGCCAAGTAGCTGAAGTATATGTAGCTAACTATCTTATTTCTTCTACTTTTAGGCCGTTGTCATCTGCGCCCTGATCGCCTGTGTGGCTGCCAAGCCAGGATTGCTGCACACTCCTCTGGCAGCTCTGCCCGCTCCGGTGATTGCTGCCCCCGCTCCCGTGGTCACTGCCGCCAGTAGCCAAGTCGTGGCCAGGACCTTCAACGGCATCGCCGCGGCTCCAGTGATCGCCCAAGTTCCGGTGGCTCCTGCTCCAGTTTTGAGGACCCTAGCAGCTCCCCTGCGCGCTACAGCTCCCGTTGCTTTCGCCGCTCCCTTGGCCGCTCCTCTTCCCGCTCCAGTTGCTACTCCTCTGGCTGCTCCCATCCTCAACAGAGTGGCTCCATTTGCTGCTCCCATTGCCACCCCCTTCGCTGCTCCCTATGCTGCGCCCGTTTTGGCCAAATACGCGGCTCCACTGGCTTATGCCCCAGCACCTTTGAACTATGCCGCGCCCGCTTTGTGGTAAAGGAAAAATCGCATACCCCGGGATTAAGCAACCGTCTGTGTGTTCAATGACTGATAGCCCTTAATAAAATTCGTTAAAATTGGTAAAAAAAAAAAATGGTACTGAATTGTTCGCTCTTGTTGGCTTGGCTCTCTGGTTTTTCAGGTATTTGGTTAAAGCCCTTTGACAAAAAGATTTATGGTGCAGAAAAAGATCTGGCTATTAGCTTTTTTCGCAAATGTATTCTTTTCAAATTACATCACACAATCACACAACGGTAGAAAAAAATTGAACTGGTATTCAAAAACTGTTAATAATAGTTTTTATATCAAGAGTTGGAACATTGTTTAACACGTTTAAATATTAAAAGAACTTTGGCGCACATCATTTGATACATTTAATATTTAGATTGTTTATTTTTTATATATAAGAACTAATGGCATTTTAAAACAATTGGTTATGTTACATTTACTTTCGCTCCCTCTTCTTAGCAATATTAGATACATATATTTCATATGTATAGAACTTGAAGGGTGTTTGGATGCCCGGCTATATTCTCCGCATCCCATACTTTCCGAATCACCTAAAAAAATGCTGGCCACTCATAGGGAGTCAATCGCTTGTGTCGAGTCGTCGCTTTTATCCAGGTCATTTGTGTTTCATTGTCCCAAATTGGCTTCGTCTATGGTTCTAAGGACGAGTTATGGCACATTGGTGATGTGTGTGTGTGTATGTGGTTTTTCTGGGGATAAGTGGGTGCCCGAGTGGGTTTATAGGTGGCTCAGGTCGTGGAGAAGGCCACTCTGGGATCGAATCGTTTTTCATGTCCCTTTCATCGATATTTGCCATTTTTTTGGCATTTGACAAACAATGCAAGAAGCGAAGCGCAATGAATGCCCAATAAATGTTCAAATTGTGGTCGTGTTTCCACTTTTCAAGTTAAAGGCACAATAGTCATGCAGTAAGGTTACCTTAAAGCCAAAAATTTGGGCGGAAGCAACGCCACATAGGGAAAAAAGGAAATTAAGACAGTAATGTCGGGTAGAAAGCGAAAACTTAAACGGCAAAAGAGATAAGAGGCAAACATACACGCGATTCCTACATTACAAAAGCCTCTTTCCGCCAACCTAACCCCCCCCCCCCCCCCCCACAAAGTTTGCCACGATTTTCCCGGGTTGGGGAAATTTTCCATGTCGACGTTGGTTGATTTTCAACAGCAGCGCAAACGCAGCAAAGTTTATCCTCAATTAAACTTTTTGTTGTTGCGTAAAATTGCGCTTGAAGTTCGCCCCGCCATCTGTCTCTTTGCCTCTCAGCTTTGTGTGTGTGCGTGTGTGCGTGTGTGTGTGGCTGGGAAACTCACATGTACACTGAGAGAAAAGTAGGCATTAAATAAAATCTAACCTTAATAAGAGCCAGATGGGGAAGTATTGCAATATAAAAACATTTCCATGTGTATCTACAAATTCCAAGATACATTTCCTTGTAAATATTATCTTATATTATCTAATATCTAAAGGATACCTTTTTTCCTGTGTATCTATATGTGCGATAGGCCGTACATCAGGAGCGGGTTCCCTGCACTTCCCATTCATCCGAATCTTCCTTTCCACTTCCAGTACCATCCACCATCTTCATTTGCTGGCTTAACTTTTAACTCCACTTGCCTTATTTTTTTGCGCCAAGTTTATTGTTGTTGTTCATCTACTCGGCACAATTTTTCGGTAATTTCCGCCCTTGTCCATAGAAGCAGTTGGGGCATGGCCCCAAAACTTCCCCATTTCTTTGAGGAAGGTGGCTTTCCCAACCATTTGAGCCTTAGAATTTCATTAGCTCGCTTCGTATGCGTTTTAATTTGTTGCATCATTGCCTTGCCGAGTTTTCCTTTTAATTGATTCAATATCAAGTTCTGCGCCTGGATGGAATCCACACCCTGGTTTATTATCATCTTCTGCCGCTGTGGGCGAAAAGTTTTTAATGCATATTTTCGAGTAATTAGCAAGACTTTTTCATTAGGGTTCGTGTTTATTGGTTTCATTATGGCTCACTTACATATTTTACCAAGCTACCTTGGTACAATTATACAATACAGTTCCTTAAATCGAAAAAAGGTCTAGATTTTGAGAATTAACTAAATGCTAAAACTGCTTAAAATATCAACAGTCGAATCTTATATGCTATTGAAAAGTGTGTATGATATCTCGGTTTTATAAAAGCCATTTATTTTTTTATTCAAATTGTTTAACATTTCAATATCATTCGCTGTTCATTTCAATATTTACTTTAGCTGCAAAGGACTCCGCTTGCACATGCCAATGGTGCAGTAAATTCTTTAAGGACTCGCACATCGAATCCGCACAGAAAATGTGTGTATGTGCACGTGGGGAGCTACATCGCAGGACTCCGAGCAGACAAAGCGGGCTAGACGTTTGGTCGCAACCGTTTCCGGTTGTGGTTGCTTAGGCCCTGGATGCTGATTCCAGGATAACGGCAACAGGAGAGGAAACGACGGGCATGCGAGGGGAACGTGGCCAAATAACGGCACTCAGTCACTCAATGCGGTTGCTTAGCCTTTCAGCTACAGACCGCAAAAATCCAGCAGCCTTTTCTGGCTTTTGATTCGACGAAAACGGAACGGGAACGGGACGGGAGCGAAGCGCATCGCATCGCAACGGATCGCATGGCGTATACGTAATGCACAGAGACGAATTTTGGGATTTCTTGGGTCTCAGTTAAGATAACTTTTTTCTTAAAAACTAACTAACCATGCATGGCAGCTACCGTTTGTTAAATTCCTCAGTTAATGCCACTTTCGAAAGACCCAAGTGTATGTAAAATGATGTACATTGTACATCAATCCCAGATCTTTTCGGCCAGTGTGCGTATACGTGATTTGTTTGCCAGAGCAATTTACATGGCCCGGCGATGGATGAGATGCGAGATGTGCGACAGAGATGGCGCTGCCGATGCCAATGGAGATTGTGATTCGGATGGAGATGTCGAACGGCGGATTCTTTTGCGTGTGCTTGTGGGCACTGTGGGCGGGCGCCGTGTGGGTGTGGCTGCTGGCACTTTGACATTTGGCACCCGCGCGAAATTTTCAATTTCCGAGCGCCAGGTGGCGTCCGGGGCGCAACTTTAATCGCCCAAATGCAAATCCAAAACGACGCGTGGTTAAGCGTCTAAGTAATGAGCAGCTGTCGGATCGCAATTTGCATCCACGCGGATGCCAAATCCGACGCCAAATGCAATTGACAATGGAACGAATCGACAAAAGCTTAATCAGAACTAATAGAAAAAGGCGTCGGGTGGCTGGGGAAACAAAAAAAAGACATCCCATGCCATGCCATGTCTGTTTCTGGATGCCGGAAACGCTTCACTTCCTGTCAATTGCCATGAGCTGCGGGATTTAGCTGAGCAAAGCCTTTTCCATTGAATGCGGATTATGCATTGATTTTTCGCCCATATTACGCATACGCAGGGTGGGCGGCAGGTGAGCCAGCGAACAGGAACATAGAAGGTAAAAAAATCCCCTTAGATAACATTGTTATCACAAAACTTGGCTCCGAGCTTAAAATTGTATAAATTTGGTCGGGCCAATTAAACGAATGGTAATACTCATAAAAAGCGGCATTAAATCAGTTGCTAGTTCATTTGTATAAGTTCATTTTTATGTTTTCCGTTTTTTTTTTGCAGCTTATATTAATTATGTGTAAAACAAAACTGATTTAATTGTTTTTGGTGGTAGTGTAAAAATCGTAGGATAGGATCGATGCTTCTTGGTTGAAAGGGAATTGGGTCAAAGGTCGAATGGGAATTTTCACTTAAATGCATTCAGCAAAGGACATCGAGCTACGAGCATATCCAGCTAATTTCCTTGCTCGCAGCGCCTAAACAAAGGAAAGAATTTCCCGGGTTCCGTCTTCCGGTTAATAACCCTTTTCTGTACCAGCTCCCTGAAGGAGAAAGTTTTTGCCGAAGTTTGTTTTCCTGCGCGTGTGTGCTGATGGGCGAAGGGATTCCCCTTTCCGGACCACCCACACATACATATGTGAGTGCTGACGCAGCTCCTTGAAATCCGCTTTGTCTGTCGAAAAGGAAAAATAATTAATTAAGAAGTGCAAATCATAGCAAAATTATGCGGGCTGCCAAATTAAAACGAAAGTAAACGCCACCAACAGAAGCAGCTCAAAGGGAGCAGCTGGTGGCAAATTGCGGGAAGTTAGCAAAATTAAATGCTTGGCGACACGAGATGAAAGATACAAGATACTCACATGCATAAGCTAATGAAGGATTGATGGGCCTAGCTGATTTCCGGCAGTGTGGTGTGTTCTAATCAGACTAAACAGGCCAGTCTTAAAGGTTTTTCTACCAATTTTAAGTGGCAAAGAATTCCCACATTCACAGGATTTCATGCTAAATGTATATGTGCTATTTCCAACCCAAACTATGCCAACAAATAACGAAACTTCCCCGGTTTAAGTTTATAAATTTGCAATCTGGAAAACATGCTGTCTTGCTGTAATAAACTGCTGGCCAAACGATTTGCGGTCTGATGACATGCGTTTTCCTACGCTTTCCCTACTTGCATTTCCCAACAACTCTCGAAGTGAAAAAAGGGAAACTGCTTGGGGAAAAGTGTGGAAACAACTGCAACTGCCAAGGCTATTTAAAAGCTCCAACTCGAACTCAATTCAACTCCTTGAGTGTCAGTTCGGATTCCGTCTAGTTGGCCACCATTCCACCCATCTCACCCGGAAACCTGTGGGTCGACAAGCAAAACTCAGTCACAACACCTGAGGGCAGCCAGCGAGAACTGCGCCAGTATAATCACAAGAGCTTCCCAGGGTCGACTCTATCTGTCTGTGTATTTAAACTTTTGTAATAATCTACGGCAAATGCGCAACGTCAGCGTCTTTAGCTGGGTGAAATTGCTGCATCCAACCAACCACCCAAACCCCACCCAACGGTTTTCCCGGCAAAGTTGTGGGACGTCATTTCGCTTTTGCTATTTGTTTTGCGACTTTCGTTGACGCTGTGCCCAGTCCAAGTCTCAGAAATCCAATGCCAACTGCATCTGCCGCTCCCGGCGTACAAACTTTACCTTTCCCAAATTTCATTTGCAAACATTCTGTGGCACAGACTGCAAATTGAGTGTTTAATTGCAACGAAGTGGCATTCCAGGTGGCAGCAACATATGCACTGGGCAGTCGAAGCCTTTGGGCCACTTTATTGGCCTGCTTTGCACTCGGCATTCCCCAGTTTGGTAGTGAAAAATTGTTGGCTATTCAAGTGCACAATTTGCTGTCATAGATACCTTGTGTTACATAATGTGACTCTTTAAAGCATACTTGCACTATCTTTAATATTAAGATGGGATAAATGTACAATCTTGACAAGCTAGAACAAACTGTTTTAAAGGAGATTAACATATCTTATTAAATTGTATTTAATATTTTCAGTTGCCAATCAGTTTGGCAAATGGTGCTATCTTCAACATTCCCCTTAATTCGAGAATCCCACAACCTCTGCCTGCGATGGTGAGCAGCCAATCATTTTACTTGCGTTTTCATTTTATCAAGCGTCAAAAGTAATTTGCATTTAGCAAATATTTGCCTCCCTTTCCCGCCCAGCCACAGCGTCCTTCTCGCAGGACGAACATCAAAGTGGCATCCCGCCATGCGTGTCAAAGGCGTTGGCGTAGCTTTAAGTGTAACTCGCTTACCGTTCCGACGGGTGTGAGCTCCCTTTTCCTTTTTTTTTCTTCCACATCCGGCGATTTTTGCGATGCCAAGGCGCCAAAAGTGAAGCCGTCAATTGCCGCGGCAACGTGGCCGAAATGAGTTTTCAACTCAAGTGTGGGCAGGACATGCCCTTCGGCTAAGAAGAAGAAGGGTCATTTTTGCGACGGATTTCTGGCTTGCCTCCTTTTGGGCTGGAAAGTAAGAGTTGAGCAGTCTTAGCCAACTCTAAAATCAACTATACCGCTAACGAGATCTAGCCCTAAATATGCTAGTCTAAATATGCTAGTCTAATGCTCCACTCCATATTTTAACATAATACTCAAAAATTCGTTTATGGAATGGCAATGGAAGAATGGAATATTTTCGCCCCCGTGTAAAATCGGCTTACCCCTGTTTTCACCTGCAAACTGAAACCGGATGGAGTTATTGTTTTGTTGCCTGTATGGTGGCGATAACTTTGTGTGATTTTTAAGAGGGATCGTGGAAAGAGGGAAAACTCAGCGAGCGGCAAGTGCAAAAGCTTCGCCGATGGTCGTTGTTGTTTGCTTTGAGTTTTTCAAAACGTCCAAGCCAACAACCATTTGGCAAAGCTGTTTCCCAGCCACCGATGCAGCAATGCTCCTGTGCATTTTATTGCACTTCGGGAAAAGGATGCACCGTGGGCGGATCCATAAATTGCGCAACTGATGGGCGGCGCGTAGTGTTTCACTAATAGCAGAATAGCATTAACTTTCACAGAATATCACAGAATAGGAAGGTTCAGTGAATTTAAGAATAGAATAATATTAAATAGTTTTTTACATTTTTCATTATATTTTAAATAAGTTTCAAGTGACATATCGGTAATGGTAAACTGCAAATTTAGCAAGCTCTATTAAATGGTTAAATAGTTTTATTATTACAACGCACAAAGTGCTCTATCCACCCTCTTGCTCCTATTTGCTATACACGGTTTTTGTAGCAAACTTTTTAGCATTTTTAACCATCGTTGTTGAGCTGGGGAAAACCTCTTTGTTTTCCTTTTGACGATGGCTCTGTCTCCGCTCCACCCCGCCCCACCCCCTCTCTTCCACCCTAAGCACGCCCCTTTTCCACCTGACACGGATGCACAATGCGCACGTGTTCAATAACAATTGTGTTGCATACTTTAGTGCGCCGGCACAAAAGGATGGCATTAAATTTTAAAGTTGAGCTGACTGGCGCATCGGCGAGCAAGCGTCAAACGGTTTACAGCAAATCAATTAGAGCTAAGAACTTTTCCAGCGCTAATTGCAAGGGATTTTCTTCCTCTTCTGCTGCTGGTTTTTCTTCGACGCCCCCCTCCCCAAACACTCTTCTTGTTGACTTTGTTGTTTGGTGGATGGGAGGGGAAGGGGAGGGGTAAGCGCGGCGAGGCGGCCAAAAAACTGAGCAGGAAATAAAATAAGTTCCAGATGGACAAAGGAACTGCCCCATTCCTCCGACGCTTGGCCAGAATTCTCGGGGATTTATCATGGAGCGCTTTGTAAGGCTTTTCGGGTCTTTGCCGGCCATGTCTGCATTGCGTATTTCCTATTCGTGCAGTTGAAATTAATGTGCAAGCCTTTTAATTACACGACAAATAAGCAAACAGCCCAAAAAGTTTTGCTCACTTTGTGAGAACTTCAAGATGGAATGGAATGGAGCGGCGCCGAGAGAGCTATGGCCAAAATCACTTCGAATTCGAGGGCTGCGAGTCAAGAAATTGAAACTTGTTCGGAAAATCCAGGGCTCATTTATATGTTTTAGTATTTAAGATATAAGTAAGCAAACTAACTTTTAATAGGTTTAACTTGGAAAAAAATCACTTAAAAGTTTGAACTTACTAGTTAAAATCTATGTTTTAAAATTCTATAGAAGTAAATGCGAGAAAGTTTTAATTTGAGAAATTGAAATGAGATCATGTTCCATCCCTGATTAACTAGAGCCTGCAACATTAGTTGAGTTTACATGTCTCTCTGTGTGTGTGTGTGTGTTAGCCACTAATTAATTTGGCTTTGACTGAGAGAGCTGAGAAATAGCCGGCAGCTTTTGGCGACGAATTTTTCTTGATGCCAGCGGCAATGCGGTTTATTCACGACTCCTCTGCAGCAAGTTTTCTTTTGCCAATGCCCAATTTAAGTGTAAAATCGAGGGAAAGTTTATCAAAATGCTGCTTAATCAGCTTTATTTACAATGATAGCATTTGCATTGCATTTTCGCAGGGAGCAAAAACAAAAAGGACTCGAGGACAGCAGGATGGAGGACGCAGCACAGCGTAAAATGCATTAAAAGCGAGGCAAACAAGTCGGGGGGAACTCTGGCAGGACTTTTTCCACCGCACCTCATTCAGAAGTTATGCACTTGATAAGTGCCTCAGTCCTGAAGGTCCTGGCGCACCGAGAATAATCAATGCAATTAAAAGAAAATCCTGTAGATTTTCATTTACATAGTAGTTTGAAAATAGAATTTCGATTTAGATAAAGGATAATAAAACAAGGCTTATAAGTCGTGATCTATTTAAAAGGACTAGGTGTAGGTAATTAAAGAATTATGTATGAAAACTATAGGATGTAGGTATGGAATGTTCTTAAAAGGACTTTTCTTCTTTTTATTTAATTTTCTTAAGGACATTTACATAACTGTATTTCTGAGTTCCTAATCTTTTTTCCCAACATTCAGAAAGGAACTGTTTGTTTTTTCTTGTGCAGGACAACCACATCCCGGGTACGGAGTCTCAATGGGGTCCTGTTCCCAGCTCCTGTGGCCGCTCCTGCTGTTTACAAAGCTACTTAATCGAAGTGCTGCCAATGCCGCCGCCGCTGTTGGAATTTCCCGAAAATCCTTGCCCCTCTCCACTTTCCGTGTGCATTAAATGAAATTTTTTGCGTTTGGCTTGCAGCTTTCCATTTTTTTTGCTTGCCTGCATCCATCCATTCGGTTTCTGTTTGCTTCCGGTTTTCATTAATGGTCTTAACATAAAAATACAATTTGCTGACGTTTAACTGGCTTGGCGGACGTTAATAAATTTTTAAGCGTTATTTGATTTAATTTTTTCACCACCACTTTCGCAAGCCGAACCCCACGAAATGTGCCGGGAACTTAATGATAGCGACGGCCCCATGGGGGGACTTTCCAGCCGGAGGCTCTCGAGCTGGCCAAGGTGTTGGAGCTGGTTAAGTGTGTGGCCCGGAGGGTTTTCCGCCTGATCACCCGTCCAATCAATCTGTTTACGCTTCTGGATTCGCTAGACGGATTATGTACACAGGGGCAGGTCCGGATGAGCAAGATTCCTCATAAGTGGCTATTTGGACTGATATATTGCAAAACATCCACAATGATAGATCCATACATCTCAAGACAAAACAGTACGTACTGGTTACTAGTACAATTACGCTTGAACTTGCTAGAAAATATTGCTTTTATCCTTTATAAATATAATTAGAAGTAAATTCCTTTATTTTAAAATAATAGTATGCTAATTGCATTGTAAAATCATAAAATTTAATCTGATATAAGTTTAAAATAAGCTTAAATTGAGTAAGAGACCAAGCGAGCCAACTACTATATTTGAAATTTAATTTATTCCATCTTTGAAATTCATCATCTATCTGCGTCAAAGCTCTCGAAATTTTTAATTAGCGCAATAAACCGTCAAGTGTTGCTGTTAATTCGATTAAATGGTGGAAACAACGCCCGGATTCAGGGTCATCTGACATTGCTGACAACTGCAGTGGCTGGGCATAGCGGAAAGCTGGAAAATGGGAAATGGGAAATTGGCCCGAACAATGCTGCACCTGTTACTGCAGCAGCAATAAAGCAAAGCAGCAGCTCAAATTTCTCCGCCCCACACACACACAGTTGTGGGTGGTGGTAGTTCTACCACCCTACCACCCCCCCGTTTACCATTCAGCTTTTCATTTAATTGCGGTCGACTTTTGGGGTTTTGACTTACAGAAGGCGAGCAAATCGGGCAGGGGAGTGGCACTCGCCAGCAAAATGCCAATCATCAATCAAGGTGATTTGTTTCAATGCCCCCCCAGCCACACATTTCACGCTGTTGTGCATTTCGAAATGGACAGACACTGATAGCGGTCGAGGGGGCTGCTTTCGAGGGGGTTGCGGGGGTCGGGGGTCGGAGGTCGGCTAGGGTATGCAGAGGTTCATTCGGCTTGGCACATGTGGCCAATCACTTGCATACACTTCAATTGCTGTGGTTTACTCACTCCCAGTCGCATTCGTCTCGCGTATACGCAACGAAGTTCTAGAATAGGTATGTTAAAACCTGAAAATTATATTTTTTAATTAAATAAAATATATCTAATACAAAATATCAATATAATATAATTCACATAATACCAATCAAAACATGAAGTTAGCCAACAATCGTGCGTATTTAAGCAACTAAAACTTAAATACAAACTATTTTAAGATAAATGTGCACATATTCGTAAACACTTTATATTCATTTGACAAAAACAGCAAATGTGTGCGCGTAAACGTGGCAAAATTCGACTGTTCGACTGTTGTTCATCAATGAATTCAATCACGAAAATGCTGCCCCATTTGGCAGAGTCCCTTTCTCGATGTCTACTCACACTCGCACTCACTCAAACAGTCACAACACTCACAGTCGCAGCACTCACAGCACTCGAACCCCCCGCAGACAACACTCCTTACCGCACTCATTCAGTCGTTGCATATTCATGAGCCAAACACTGGCCTCCTTGTTTGAGTTACCGACGTGGCTTTGATTTAATTGCCTTGATTTTGTCTATAATTTATTTTAAGCCTTATCCTCTAGCCTTTTTCACCGCCAGCAACTTGGGCTTTGGTAAATATTGCGCTTAAATTGCACAGTGCTGAATTCTCTGTTAAAGTTTTCCGTTCATTTGTGTTCACTTGCGTTCATTTGCGTTCATTTTCTTTCGTTCTAAAGAAAATAAATATATTAAATTATAACTTGAAACAATGAATTGATGGCAACATGGAAAGTTACTTTAAAAGTGCGAACCTGTAACTTTTGGCTGGAAGTTCAATAGTTAACAATTTCCTGCCAGCCATGGCCGCCTTAATTTGTAGGAATATTGCACTTTATCCTGGTTCCACCAAGGGAGCCTGCTCCTGCTCCTGGAAACCGCAGCAGCACATTTTTGTCGCTTTAAAAAGTTGTGGGGCTACCGCTATTTTTATGCGCCATTCACTTTTGTCGCCATTCAGTGCGCGCTAAGGAAAATGGGAAGAAAAGCCCGCTGTCTCGCAGGATACCCACTCTCTCTCTCTCTTTCTGGCCAAGTTAGCCCTCTCTTTCGCGTGCTTGCAGCCATGTTTCATACTTTTACGCATACATTTTTAGCACTTTTTTAAAATTCCGAAAGAGGTGTGCGCATAAATTTTTTGGTGCCCTGCAGGCGGAATTTATGCAGAATATTCCGCAGTTGCGAAAATAAAACGCTGCTGCATCGTTGAAGAAGCGAACTAAATTCAGTTTAAGGCCAGACTGATTGTAATTTGATTTGGCCCTGCCCGCTTTTTCCACCGCCCACCCATTTCGTTTTGCCAGCGACAACAAATGTCATTTCCTGTCGCCGTGCGATTTGTGACCCGAGAAATCGTAATCGCACTTTATCTATTAGTGACATTTTCTTGCCACGCCCCTCGACTCCCAGACGGCCTTTAATGAAATTTACTCGGGTCGCCCCGTTTTCTATTTACTTTTGTGGCACGAAATTAATAAAGGTCCTCGTTGGCTGGCCCACCCATCCTCGCCAACGAACCGGACAAGGCCAAGTGGAAACTTAATCCCCAAGGAAATTATGTGAAAAATGTGCGTTGGGTTTGGCTTTTGTCCGGCGTTTTGCTTTTCCTCGCAGGTTGGCTGGGGATTTTGTATTATTTTTTTGATGCTCTAAGTTGTTAAGCGGCGAATAGCTGTAAATATTTTTGTTGGCCGGCTTAGAACATTCAGCGTATGGCCGGAAATAAAAACTAGGGGTTGGGGTTTGCGGGTCAAGCAAAGGGTATATCAACAAAGGCAGCAACGTGACCCCTTTTCCATTTCGAGTTTTGGGCGGTCCTTTTCCGCTTCTCCGCCGGAATTGAAGCTGCTCATTTTTAAGCTGCGCAATTATCATTAAGTGGTGGTCATTCTGAAGATCAGAGGCGTTTCCGTGGGAGTGGATTTAAGGGTTCCCAAAGAATTTTCCAAGGCCTACTGGGCAGAGGAATGCCAGATAACACTAATAAAGGTATCAGAAAAAATTATCGTGATGAATGGAGGAAATAAGACATTTTAAATAATTATTAGATTCCACAATGAATATCGAAAATATTTAACTTACTGCGAAAGTCATGTGAATAGAACGCTACTCAAAAATATTAATAAAAACTAAAATGCTTTAAAATAAGGGTTTGTCATTAGTATTACAGAACAACACTTACTTTTCAATTTCAAAGTATCATAAATTTATATTTCTCTTATTGTAATATCCTAGCCAATTGGTATTCCTGAACACTTACAACGCGCCCCTGACCTCCATCAGCATCCTTTTTTCGGGAGCCTCCGGTGGTTTGTAGCCTCCTACTACATTTCTCTTTGAATGCTTAAGGTTTTTTTTTGTAATTGTATAAAGGTTGCCGGTAATTTTGTTCAATTTGTTTGAGTCCTTTTTCCTGGCCTCCGTGCGGATGTTTTTACGCAACGGATAACTTGCGGGCCACGGTGCGTATAAGTTATGCGATGACTGCATAATACGTCTTACACATGAGCTCACCGAAAATGGAGGCATGGAGTAAATGGATAGATATCCTCCATTGGCAGGACATCCGTTTAATCAGGACGATTGTCTTTCGTCCTTTGTGAAGGTCCTCAGACGCAGCAAGGAGTCAATTACACTCGTCCTTCACGTGTTCGAAATCGTGAAGGGAAGGCCGTAGTTTACCTAATGCTTATTTAATTTGTCAGGTCATTGTTTTGGCGCAGACATAACGCTCTAATTAGGCCACAATACAAGAATTAATTAGGTACATTTAAAGCCAAACCAGATAACGAAGTATGTGACGTGCGTCCAAAAGCTTCACATTTAGCCCTTAAATCATGAAATTTCACCTTAATTATCTAAGTTGTTAAGCTGCAATTATCAATCGGAGGAAAGTTTTATTTTAAATCTTCTCTACATAATTAAAATAAACATTCAAGCTCGCACATTTTCAATTAGGAAATATTTACTCGTATCTACCAACAGCTAACAAAGAACTGCAACAATTTCAGAGACAAGTCAAGTGCAAAAAATATGATTAAGAAAACGTAATTAAAGTGAAGTCATCTCGAAAACGACTTGGCCATTTGCCCATTGTATGTGATAATTAAATATGCCTGATTTAATCCATCAGCTGGTCACCGGACGCATCTAAGTAATCGCCCGGCCAGACACTTTGGGGATCCACAGGACCTTTCACCTGCACTCTGGACACTCTGTTTTCTGTCTTTATTTCATTTTAATTACATTGCAGTTACATTTCACAATTCTCGGGGCCATTTGATGGCCGGTTTCAGGGCTCTGGCAGTCAAATCAGGCGTATGATAAATTGATTGCGAACGCATACTTATGTGCATACGAGGATGTCCTTGCTCATGCATGCATTTATGGGTACACCCAGGAAAAGTGCAATCAAGATGCAGCTACTGCAGCTCGTGTGCCATTTAGTTAGCATCCATTTCAAAATTATTATTTTTCGAAAAAGACGCAATGTCAAAACTAATCATTTTAAAAGACTGTATTTATGATTTTTCAGCATTTTTTCTCCCAGTGTATATAGTAATGTGTGCTGTGTTTGTCTGGCATTGAGACTTTTCTGCTTCATCCTGCAAAAGCTGGGCTTTAATAAAATTTTACGCATAAACTGCCTTTGATTGAATTACATTCAATTATTTCGCCAGACATTTTGGCCGAAATCGTTTCGACACTGCTTCCCGTTTTGTCATTTGTCTATTTGCTTTCCTCTTCTTCTTCATCTTTATTCATTTCTCTGTTTAAAAATATAATAATTAAATCAACATAATTATCCACTTAAATTAATGAAAATTTTAAAGGTAACGTAGAATATTTACTGGGCGAAAACTGTTGCTGTAGAGCAAAACAGTAATAGTAATGCTATTACTGACTTTTCTTATTTTTGTGATTATTTTTGAAATTGTTGAGCAAAATGACTATATATTAAAGATAGCTGTGCTTGGGCAAGCTTGAACAATAAACTTAAAAATAACAATATGGTTTCTGTTTCTTATTCATTTGTTGATTTGTACCCAACGGCGTTTAATGCTTATCTCACATTATTAGTAACTGTTTGGAATAGTCGATTTCCTTTCGGGTTCGCTTGCCCTTTCCCATGCTGCTCTCGGCGTCCTCCTGGGACTGCTGCGACTGCGTCTTTGGCTTCTTTGGTAGCTTCCGCTGACTTTGGCCCATTAGGTTTTCCCAGTAGGCTGGGTCAGTGTTTTCAGCATCATCATTGTAGTCATCATGCTCCTCGTGATCTTCCTTGGTGGCGTAAGAAGCTACCTTAAAGGACGAAAGATACTCGTTGGCCCAAGACTCCTTCTCCTCAATGCCGCGATGCGTGCGGTCAAGCAGATCGGCCACCGCCTTGTCGTCGTAGTGAATAGCCTCAGTCTTGCCGTCCTTAAAAAGATCCTCGGTGCCAAAGCGAAGGATGTCTTCGAGCTCGTCCTTTGAGAAATTTGTTGCCGTGCCACCCATTCCCGGGCGCACCACAAGATGGGTGAGCATCATCTTGCGCTTGGCAACCTGCATAATGCGCTCCTCCACCGAGTTGTGGGTCACAAATCGGTAGATCATTACCTTCTTTTTCTGTCCCATGCGATGGGCTCGGGAGAAGGCCTGAACGTCGTTGTGCGGATTCCAGTCCGAGTCGAAAATAATGACCGTGTCGGCTGTTGCCAAATTGATACCCAGTCCGCCTGCTCGAGTGCTCAGCAAGAAGACAAACTGCTCCGATCCGGGATCATTGAATCTATCAATGGCCTTCTGTCGTAAATCGCCTCTGATGGCCCCGTCGATGCGATCGTACTGGTACCCCTCCCCTTCGAGGAAGTGCTCGAGAATATTTAGCATCTTGCTCATCTGGGAGAATAAAAGGACCCTGTGGTTGTCCTTCTTTAGCAGTTTTAGCATCTTTGACAGCAAAACTAGCTTGCCGGAAGCTTTGGTCAGCGAATTCATCTCGTAAATACCACTGGGCGAGATAGGGGCCTCTTCGGCGGCGGAGGGGAACAGGTACGGATGATTGCAGCACTTTCTCAGGTCCATCATGATGTTGAGCAGCGAACACACGCGACCGCCGCCTTTCTGATTTAAGGCCTTGAAGTTCTTGGTCAAAATATGCTTGTAGAATTTCTTTTGCATAGACGACAGCTCCACGCGCACAATGAACTCCGACTTCGGGGGCATGCTCTTCAATACATCCGCCTTTAGGCGACGGAGCATATGCGGTTCCAAGATCTCATGCAGTCGCTTCACTTGCTCCTCCTTCGAAACGTCAGTGAACTCGGCCTGGAAGGTCTGCAGGTCGTTAAACTTGCCAGAGCTCAGGAAATTGAGCAGATGGAACAGCTCCTCGAGATTGTTCTGAAGCGGAGTGCCGGTCAGCAGCAGCTTGTAGGCGATGCGGTACCTGCTCAGGATCCTAAAAAACTTGCTCTGGTTGCTCCTTAGCCGATGCGCCTCGTCCACGACCAGCGCCGCCCAATCGATGCTCCCGAGAAAGACAGCGTCCAAAGAGATAAACTCGTAGCTGGCCAGCATTACGTTAAACTTGTACTGGGTTTGGTTTTCTCGCATGGTTTTGGTGGTTACCTCCTCGAAGCTCAGCTCGTGTTTCCGGATAACCGCTCTAGCAGTCTTGCCGCCCACATAGGTGACACAGTATAATTCTGGAGCCCAGAGCTCCAGCTCTCGCTCCCAATTGGGCAGTGTTGAAAGTGGCACGGATATGAGGAAGGGTCCGCGGCAATGGCCCTCCTTAAATAGTGAGTAAAGAAAAACCACGGTCTGAATGGTCTTGCCCAGACCCATCTCGTCGGCCAGTATGGTGGGGATGCCTTGGCCCCAACTATAGCGAAGCCAGCTGACGCCCTCCATCTGAAAGGGATGCAATTTAAGGCCACCTTCCTTCAAGAATACTGGCTGATCCTCGTACTTCTTATTCAGGTCTATGGTGGGTGCAGGCCTATCTTTGGGGCGTCCCTTATTGCTGGACCGTTGTTTCTTGTACAGAGCGATGGCCTGGTTAAGACCAGGGATGCTGTCGTTTTCTTTTTCCCAGCTGCTCTCGTTATAGGACAACTCACGCCATTTCACCAAGTAGATAGTGCTGCCATTGGGCTCCTTACTATGATTGATAACTCGCTGGACTACGAGCCACTCCGGCTTAATGCCGTATCTGTAGAATCGCTCGTGAAGATCGCACTCCTGATCTTCGAGCTCCTCGAGACATGGCTCTTCCATATCGCTCTTCCTCTGGAAGCTGGCAACCATTGTGGCATGGTGCAGGAGCATTTTTCCTTCGGAAATCCAATCGCAGTGCCAGTAGGACATATCATGCCACTTGATAAAGTACTCGCGCCGCCTTTCACCTTCAGATGGATTGGAAGTGGAGCTTTGGTCGAGGGCCCAGCGCCATGACAATATCTTCTCGGCTTTTCCGGGCAAGGGAATGCAGCGCGGACAGATCCAATCGCCTTTGGGAATCGACTTCAAGGGAGGACTCAGACAGGTTCTGTGGTAAACAGAAGGACATGAATCGCAGCAGAGCAGATCTCCTCCATCTCTACAAACTTTGCAGTATTCTTCGTCGCGAAACTTCCGTTTTTTGGCCTTTTTGGTTTTTGGCCGCTTGTCCTTGGAAGCCTTGCCAGGCATTCCCCAGTCTGGATCAGCCACCCTCTTAGATAACATGCTATTTGAACTTAGTTCTTGCAATTACAGATTCAGAAATGAAAATTGTTATAAATGCGCGCCAGAAGAAAACGGTACTACCAATTATAATCCCACGCAAAGTCACGTTTACACTGATCTTCCAAAATAAATAGCTCTGATGCGCCGTTTACACTATGATCTGGGTAAGATGGGCTAAAATAATGGGGTAGTTTATTAGTTTCAAAGGTTATTCTATATATTAAATGGATATGCGTTACAAGCAAATGATTAATGTTCAGCCGCTTGTGTAAAGAACCAAGTATTATAGAACAATACAAACATATAAATATTTAAGTCAGGAGTCCACCTGTGGATATTAAAACAAGTTGGTAAATTTTTATTAGAAAATAGGAACTTTTTTCTAAACGTTAAACAGATTTGGCTGGTAAATATCGAACATAATGTAAATAGATGAAGCTCCCTCAAAGTCGGCTTGCACTTGTTGATATTTTTCGATGTATCGAACGTCGCTAATACCATGTTCGCACGGGCGGGGTTGCACAGCGGCATTCGATAGGTAAACAATCATCAAGATCGTCAAAATTTCGACTCGCTCTTCATGAAATTAAAATAAACATACCATACATACATACATAAATGAATAGAATTTACTTAATTTAGCGGGATGTTCTCTGAAGCTAACAAATCCAGATGTTTTACCTTAATGCTTGATTAAAGCGTTTACATTTTGGTGAAGTGCTTGAACATTAGCGATATTCTGCTGAGAACAATCGGAAACCTTTCGAAATATCGGTATATATTTAAGTAATTAATTTAATTCAAAGTAAGGGAAACATCGTAATTTAATATACGCAATTTTATTGCATTTATCATCGCAATGCAACTGTTCCGAATACCCTAAAGTGCTATTAATTTAATGCTTTAACTGGATGTAAATGGACCGTTAAAGCTCCGCTCTGCTCGCCGATGCCTGCGTTTATCCAAAACCAAAAACCAGCCGCAGAGCAACGAACCCGCGACCGCCGAAACATTTCAAAGACAATCCACCAACAGCGGCAACACCGTCAACAGTCGGCCACACCACCATCCATTCACCATTACCATCACCATCACCAACACCGTCGCCAACAGGACGAGGACCAGGACAATGGATCAACTCAAACTCAGACCTTGTAACTGCCTGACCGCACACATTCACTGACAGAGTGGGTGTGGGTGGCTGGTGAGTGGGTGGCCAAAGAAGTGAGGGCCAGTTGATGGCCACATGTCACAGACATTATGGAATCATGAACTTATGCGCACCTGTGCGTGTCTGCGGGGGCGCGGGCAGCGGCGGGAGTCCGTGTGGACTTGCGGTCGGGGCAGCGATTTGAGGTCCGCCTGGAGATGGTTTCGTGACTCGGCGAGCATTTCATCGGCTTAATGTGGAGCCCATTGAAGCAGAAACAAGGCAACGTATCAGAAATAATATCAACTAGAAACAATGTGATATAATATTAGTTTTATTTTATTCTGTTACTTTCTTCAAGCCATACCATTTGAGCATCTCACGCAACCATCGCCAATTAGGGCACGGGCCATTTCAATCATCAATCAAAGTGTTTTGTTACGACTTTCATACGTCATGTACATGGCTCGGAGCCACCGCTTTTTGCTTTTGCATCCCATAGGGGGCTCCTCGCTATAGCTCCTCCATATCCTGCCACAGTCTGGGGAGCCAGTGATGCGGAGGTGTGACTGCGACACAACGAACGACATTTATGGTGTCGTCGAGAAGGATTCCCATTACAGCCAGCAGACAATCAATCACTGTGCACCGAAATCAATTGTCGCAGCTCCTATTTTCGTTTTCAATCTCATTTCGCTAAATATTTATGAGGCCAACACTTGGGCCGTTCGATTTGTAATCCTAATGAGGCGTAATTAGAAAACATTCAATTACATTTGATTGGCATCAATCAATGGCATGGCATGGCTATTTCAAGGATGACAACTTTTAGTAAGCCGAGTTTTAATTTCCCAACTCATTGTTAAGATGCCTCTGGTGCTCTGCCCCGGCTTTAATCCACTTTCCCAGCTACTGTTTCTGTTTGTTGCTCCTGATTGCTGCTTAAACTTTTCCTCGCTCGGCCCACTTGTTTGTGATTAAGCTTTATTGTTAAGAGGTTTAGTACGCCTTTTGATTTATAGATATTGGATCATACCACTCACCCTGCTCCGCCATCAAAGGAGACTGTGGTCCTTTGAGAAACCGGCAATGTGAAGTTGGCCAGAGCGCGTAGTTTCATAGAAAAACTTTCCGAAAGAGTGAGGTATTTGTAGGAACAGTCTGTACACAGAAAGGATAAGATATATGCCTAGTACTTAAGTTGGGAGACGCTATTATTGTCCTATAACAAAAGAATATTTCTTATAGATACACCGATAACCTTTAGATTTAAATTTTCTTTCATTGTTTCAAGCTCCAGAAAACTGGTGTGCATTACCCTTTACCTTATCTGTTATTTAACGCATTGTTCATGCACCTTTAGGTTGATAAACCTGTCTTATGTTTACTTTCCGCAGTGCATTGGGAATTCGTTGATCCTTTCTATGTCCATTTAGCGCTTCTCACTTGTGCCTTTGTTGCATACTCTTAGGCGCGCGACTGAACTTGTTTACAGGCACACTAAGGACGAAGGACCCGGGATCCTGTACATTGGCCCAAAAGTGGACGCTGACTATTCGACATCCTTGACAGCCGCACAATTTGCTGCCGCGTTTTTGTATCTCTCAGTGCTTGTTTGTCTGCACCAAAGCGCCTGAGCTCTGTACACAGAAAGAAATATTCGAGCCGTAAGCAGGGAAACTCATATTGATATTAGAGCTGTGTGTCCTATTAATTCTGTATAGAACCCTTGTATAATATTCATTTAACTTTTTACGCGTGAAATGAATATTCCCTACATTTGCCCGAAATTTTTTATTTTTCTCTCTGTGCATGTTTGTGTTTGTGTGCAGATGGCCAGCAAAAAGTTTGAGCACTGATTGCAAACTTGTTTCAATTGTTTCGTAAACCCAACCGAAGGGAAGAACCCAGCAGACTCCCGGTGGGTGGATGAGCCTGGTGGGCTGGGCGGTTTTTGTGGACCGCTTTTCCGCCATGAAAGTCAAGGCGAAAGCTACGAGTTACCAGCTACGAGCTCCGAGCTCCGAGGCCAAGGCAATTCGCCTGCATATTTGTGTGGCTTAGCTTCCGTTTCACAAACGAAACGAAATGAAACGAGCGGCATAAAAACCCATTGAAAATTTGCATACGAAAATGAAATTCAAATAGGTTTCCCATGTCCTTCGCAATCAGTTCCGGCTAGTCCAATCGCAAAAATAGTGAACGAAAACTTTCGCTTTTCCTCCACCGTTTAAGCCCTGTATTTATGATCCACAATAATGCAATGGGATACATATCTGAATATCTCATCTTTGAGGTTTATCCTCTGCGCCAGTTGCCAGTTTTAATCTAAATCGTTTGGCTGACTTTGTTTATCGATGCTTTCTCTGGACGCTTCTACCTCGGATTTGCGATTCGAACACTAAGTGATTTTTCATTGACTTTGTAATGCAAATTGCCTGTCTGTCCTGCCCCTTCCCCGCCATGCTTCTTATTGCGATTGGCTGGCTCTTTGGGCCTTTTATCACTGGAGGCCTGTGCTACGGACCCTTCAACAGCTCGAAAGCCAATAAAATGCAAATTTTTTCATCGCGTAAACAAATGCTAGACAAAGATGCATAGAGATGGGGACTCTACGTGTCTAAACGCTGCGGAATAAACCTGTGATTTACGTGGAAATCGTTGTGGGGATATCGTAGCCCCCTTAAATCTTTCGCGAAATATATGTACAATAACTTTAATGTGGTTTCCTTCTTTGCTGTTCAACTTCAATAATCGTACTGAAACAAAAGCCATATAATGAAGTTCTAACCGTATTAACTTATCCCAGTGTCCTGTTTGATTGCTCGGTCATCCGGACAGCTCACGATCCCATCCCCAGTGGCCGATGAAGTCCAAAACTCAAAACCCAAACTCATTTCCATCGGCATCAGACTTGACTTGAGCCGGAGTCCTCGACTCGCAGCCATTGATTTAATTGTAAGCTGTTGAATTTTGATGGCTTTTAATTGTCTTAAGACCGGTTCATCAAAAACCAATCAGGGATCCTTTGATAAGACGTGGTGGTTGGTTGGATGGATGGATGGATGGACAATGGGTTGGGTTCTGTTGTCAGCAGAATAGTTGGAAATTCCACTTAGTGCTGACTACTGACCCACTTATTGGTCACTTCTGGGTCTGTGTTTCCGTCCGAACCCCCATCCATCCATTCCCACTCCTTGCAAAGTCAACCACTTGACTAAATAGCACTCAAATTTGATTTTGATTTATGCTGCCCAACAGTCCGCACCGAATTTCCTCCTCTTTCCCCAAGCCCCAACTTTCCTCCCTCCGACTTTTTGCCCCTCCCCACACCACACACACATAAGTACAATTGCTGGCTCATAACTTTGGCATCCATCGCAGTATGCCTTTCATATTTACATGCTCCTTACACGCGCATCGGCGTGTAACGGAAACGGAGTGAAACGTACACTCAGAGAAAAGCAATATTCTATATTTCCATAACTTGATTAATACACTTGATATCATATACTCAAATCAGTAAGTCAAAAATATATAATATCCGTATTTGAATAAATAATCTATATAAAGTGAATCTGTTTTTTCAGTGCACCCTTCGACTTGCCAGTTTTCGAAAAGGGTTGTCCGAAAAGGGTTGCCCCCGCACCCCGATGCCTATTGAGGAGGACTCGTGGAGCAAACGGTTTCGGCATTTCCTTTTTGTTTCCGCCTGCATCCTTTGGCCAAGACACGGACACCTTCCCCATCCCCCCACGCTGCCACAATGGAAAATACAATTTTCACAATCTTTGCTTATCTTTTCTCTCTGCGGCTGCCTCGTTTGCGGCACGATTCGTTGTTGCTGCTGTTGGCCATCCAGAAAATCGGTAAAAAGCCAAGATCCAGGGGGCGTGGCTGATACGAAAGCGGAGGAGCAGAAGAATGTGTTGGCCGTGTATCCTTTGTTTGTCGGCAGTGCCGGTAATGCCGAGTTGGAACAGTAAGCTCTAAGAATCGGTTATGGGCGAGGTTCGCTTGAAATATATCAACTATTTCCCATCTGGCAAGTTAATATTTAGTACTTCAAAAATGGAGAAACTAAACTTTATACTTTTACACGATTTGATCTTATAGAGTCTTTTTATGGTAGCCTTAAAGTTGAGTCCTTAATATTTATTGAAAATGGCGCCGTTCCATTTTATTTCCAAGTAAGAAAGATAATCAAGTGCACTTTTCATGACTTGCTATCTTAATTATACTATCATAAAACTTATAGCATACTTAATACTAATACCAATTAAATTGATCTGTGCGCAGAAAATATGAAGATTTTTAACAATTGTTAAAAAAGTCATGAAATGGAATAGTTATAAAAAATAATGGTTATTATAATGTAAGGACTTTTACTCCCTTAATATTTCTATAAATTTAATGGCTAGTATTAAGTCATAACCCATATTGTACACTTACCCTAACGTTTTTATTTAGGAAATTTTTACTGGCCATGAAATCATGGTGACATCCTGAAAGTTGCCAATCTCCCCTCGCCGTAAGTCAGTCTGCTCTTTGGAGGTTTTTGTATTCCTTATTGCCGTTCGCCGTTTTATTGTTGTCATACTGTGGTGGCCTGTTGCCGCTCGTCTGGCCTGTATTCCCGTGTTTCTTGTAGTACTTTGGAGCTATTGCCACTATTGACTAGCTGCTGCCGCTCCTCCGCTCCTTGCATTTTCTCATTTCTGCATTTTTTAGTGCTTAATGCCAGGACACGGACACAGAGCAGAAACTGCTGGTAATCTGCTTGCTCGCCCAGAATTTTCACTCCTTTACTGCATTTTTTATAGGCAACACACAAAGGTGTATTTTAGTTGCCATGAACAGGGATTGCATACATTGTTCCTGTTCAGCGGGCTCTTGTCCGTGTTTCCTGGCTGCTCCATGCGTCAAATGAGGATATTCAATTTGAACTTGATATGCATTTTATGTTGTTGCCCCCGGAGAAACTGGATGCTCAACAAGCGTATTGGAAATCAGAGCTATCATCATCCGATGGGTCAAGGGTCTAAGGATACGGCTTGGATGTGAGTGATGCGACCGCATTTACATATAAACTCGTATTCAGCTTATGCCTGGGAATTAGATAATTCCACAGAAAGTAGTTTTTATTGTGTGTAGAGCAAAACAATTGCTTAAATAAGCAAAGCGAATGAACTTCACTGCAAAAAGGCTTGTAAAATCATAATGATAATCAAACTTGATTATATATGCTTCTACAATCCACGTTTATTGATTTGGCAGATTTATTAGGTGCAGAGTTCCATTTATTGGACGTCAGAGCAAAACGCCGCACTGAGTGCGATGCAAAATAAATTATTTACTCGAATTACACCTGCTATGCCCGCAATTCACAAAGTCTCACGTTTCGACTGCAATTTAGCCCTGCTCCTGCTCCTGCTCCTTCCACCGAAAATGGGATCCTGAATGCCTTCGCCTAACAATACGCACGCAATTACCGCAGGACGAGCAGCCGAAAAGGGCGAAAACTTCAACTCCCAAACGCTTGACGAAAGTTTCACAGTTGTCCTGATGACGACCATAATGATGATGATGATGATGCTGGTGGCGATGGCTATGACGATGGCGATGGCGCTGGACAAACTTTTTCAGGGCTCTAATTGCCCAAGTGGCTTTTGAGTTCGAGTTCGAGTCGAGCGTCGCCACGTAATGGAGAAAGGAGCCCCAAACTTTTGCCCAATTCAGCAGAACTGCGAGCACAACATCTTCTGCCGCTGGACAGGATACCCCGTCTCCACTTCTATTTCACTCACAAAATGCTCAATCAAAGCTGACCGTTGGCGTTATTAACGCAAATGAAAGTGGTGCAATGCCCCTACACCTGCGGCCAAAATAGTAGTGAATCTTACATAGAACATAACTGCAGCAAGGAACGAGATAACTAGCTTCTTGCAATTCATTACTTTTAGCTTGTTTAGTAACTTGCATTGAGAAATAATCAGTATAAAAATTGAAACTTTAATGCCATTAAATTGCTATTAGCATGGATTTATGTAGATAAATTGTATTATAAATCATCGAAAATGATTTATTAATTATTATAATTTTTTCATATGCTTGATTATGCTTTTCAACAATAATTACACAACTTAGACATTGCTTTAACCATATCTGTGTGTTGGGGGTGTCAGGAGTGGGTGCTACATATATTTCAATTTATTAGATGGTCAACCAACAGTGTGCTTGGATGCACTTGGGTGGATGCACTTGGCCTAATGAAGTTCTGGGCTCGGTGGATAGGGATGGGGAGACCATAAACTCCAACTTCCAGCTCCTTTTCACATATGCAGTCCCGTAAAACTTACGGCTCAAAGGCCAAGACTTTGTCTCCGCAGTCTGCATATTTACATTTTACCTTTTCGGTCTTTTGGGAAGGAGCTTTAGCATTAGCATCCTGCACTTAACTTCTCGGCAACTGCGTAACTTTTGACTCTGTGTCAAAAAGGATGGAGTTAACGGGAACTGGGTAACAAAGTCCTTTAAAGACCTTTGGATCTATGATTGGTTATCCACTCAACCTATGAACTTGACTTCTTAAGTGCTGACTCCAAAGCCAATCTAATGCATCTGCAAGATACTTTATTCTCAATGAAAATACAAAGTAATTTAAGTTGACAGAGTAGTAGATGTTTTTAAATTCTTAATTCATAAGGTATAATTCCGCTAATGCTTAACTTGCAGATTGTTTTTACTTTTAGCTGCATCAACAGATTTCGAGACACATTTACACGGAAATATATTCTGGACACTACCATTTCTGACCTCGGTTCATTTGCATCATCGTCGATACTAGAAGACAATCTTCTGGCCAAGATGAGGAATACAATCTGCTCGCTGTCCAAATGTCCTCGCATTGAATTTTTAATTTAATTTAGCTGTAAGTATAAAATAAAATAGGAAGTGAGGGAAGCTGCGGGAAAACCAATTTGTTTTATTAAAATCCTGGCGCTGCGATTTTTGCATAGAAATTGTCTAATCAAAAACAAATTTCATTTGAATAGTGTTTGATGTCGAGACGTGACTTTCTCCTGCCATTTTCCCGTAGATTTTCGCCAGGTGATAACCAATAACGAACGGCAGGTTTCTCCGGAAAACTCCCTGCTCACATTTTCCCCACTGCTTTTCCCAGCTTTTCCGCGGTCCTTCGACAACCCGCAAGCTGGAAAAATTATGCTATTAAAATGTATTTTTTCAATTAGCTGCCACCGCCTGCGTTTCTTCGGCTGTCTGTCAAATTTCGTAGGTATACTTTTTCAGCGGCATTATTAAAAGGTCGGCCACACAGCGTGCGATTTTGTTTTTGGGCGGAGGAGTGAACTCAACCCTAATTAGGGAAGGACCACCAGACGAAAAGCAACAAAAATGACAGGCTTTGTGTGGCGCAAACAAATTTTAATTAAAACCCGCAAAATTAACTGGAGAAAAAGTGCCGAGAAAAGAGAAAGTTCAACCGCAAAATGTTGCCAAATTATGTGGTTGCAGTTTTTTGCCCAAACGAAAGTAAATATGAAATTTTAATGGTCTACAAAGCAAACAATTTGCTATAAATTTGATAAGTATTAATATGCTGCGGTTGAGAGCAGCTCAGTTTGGCATCACCTAAAAATCATAATATATTGGTTAATACATAAAGAATTGGTTCAGTGGTTTCATAAAGACAAACTCCATATATGTTAATATAATAGAAATATTTAATTTGAAAATTGATCCTTTGGAGTTTCATCTGCTCTCAGCAATTTCTCGATAGCTATAATATACTATATAATATTTTATAAAATAGTAAGATGTACCTTTAATTACGCTAATTGCTCGATAGCAATCTTTTGATATTTACTATAAGCAACTGAGGTGACAATTAATTGCAAAAATCGACAATCGCCTGGAATTTGAGGTTCCGCATTTTTTCTTGATTCGCACTGGTTGCCATTAAATTTCCGCGGAAACTGTTTGCCATATAACAACAGGCAAACATTTCACCATCCATTTATATCCATCAACTGCCAATAAATCATTACAAAAAATCGTTTTATGCTAAAAATTGGATGTGTACATGTGTGCGTACAAGCGCCCATTAGTCTTGTGTGTGTGAGTGTGCGAGTTGTGTGTGTGTGAGTCCTGCAAACAGCAAAAAACGTTCAATATTTGCCAACAAGGATTTTTTGGTAATGTTTCAATTAACTTGAGCAAAAATATTTATGAGCCTGCCCCATCAAATTGTCTGGGCATAAAAACGCATCGACGAGCAGCCCCACACGCACACCAACACACCCGAGTGTCTGGCTCCTTTCTCTCTCCACACTCTCTCCACTTTCTCCATCCTGCCGCCTGTTTGTTTCTCGTTTGCTCGCATCAGCCGACATCATAATTTGCGTCTATGGGATGCGTAGCATACTTTTTGGCCATGGGCTCGGTGCCAGCAAAAATAATAACAGCTATGCGAGTTTCATGAAAGTAACAATTGCATAATACCCTGGAGTATCACAAGTTTTAATATATAGAGTTTCTTTTTCATAGATCTGCTTACCTTGGCTAACCTTGGTAGAGAATAACTGAATCGTTCTACAAACCCTACATGCTCAACCTAATATATATAATATGTAAGTAAATATATTACCAAATAATATATATAATAATATATGTATATAATAATATATGTTTTTTTCCTTTAAAGTGTCCCAAAATACCTTTTCTACAGGGTGTAACGACCTCATAGACACAGTCAAACAGCCGCAAAGGCAATCAAGTGTCCCTGAAAACAAAACACACGACATAATGGCAATGGGGTTGAAGGTGGGTGGTGAGTGGGTGGCGATGGGTGGCGTTGGGTGGTTGGCCAACAAAAGCATCAGCAGAACCTCGACAGATCCATTGACTGGCTCCGAAATCCCAATACCCTTCAATTCCTACCCAATCAATTTTGTGTCATTTTAAAGCATCCTCTTTATCGACCAAGCGACCAAGTCATATGATTGTGTGCCGCAATATTCTCGAATGGCAATTATCGGGAGCTTTCCCAAAGCCCAGACAGGCCGAATTTTCCGAACTTTCCTCGCCTCGCGCTTAGACTTTGGAGAATTTAACTTTGGGAACGCCCACACTCGGAAAATGTCTATGGCAACTTCATCAGCAACGGCTGGCAGACCAAACGACCAAAAATCAATGGGCTGGAAAATATTTATGATGCCCATACCCTCACACACATGTGAGTGGGAGTGGGTGGTCTTTTCCCACCCAGCACCCAACTGGTGTGAAGTTTGGCGAAAATGGCAAAAGTTGACAGTTGCGTATGCAAAGTGGCGAAAAGGTTTCCGAAGGGGGGAAGGGCACAATTAACAGGGCATAAAAAACTTCGTGCAGCGGAGTGGGGTCCTTTCTCTTCGTCGCCGGATTTTCTTGCTAAGCGGAGAAGGAAATTGTAGCCATAAAATATTTAAAAACACTTAAAAAATATATAACTACAATTGTACATTTCAAAGGATGTGGTTGGCATCTTAAGGGGCCATAAAAATATGATCTATTGTTAAGTCCTGTGATATGGAAGCAATATAAGGTGGCTAAGAATATAGTTTTGGTAACAGCTTTTTAGAAATCGGTTAAAAACAACGCCTTTTAAGTGTAAATTTGATATATGTGTTTATGCTTTTCCATGTGTGTAAGCATTTGGAGGAGCCACATTTTCCAGCGGCAGCCGCAAAAGAATTTGCCACTCCAGTGGGCAACCATCAGCGTTTCTTTTGCCGCCTCCCACATTATATATAACTATATAAATCGAATCCGAGACTAAAAGAGCTTCTATTTTGTTTGCGGTTTTTGGTTTTCCCTGTTCTCGGTCCCCACACTTTCCACAGTTTGCTCCTCGCCTGCTGCCTCTGACAATTTTCTTTTTCGATTTTCCCTTAGATTTTTTCACGTTCGGTTGCTGTTGCCACTCGTCGAATGTGTTTTGCCCTTTGTTCGAATTTATTGTCTATGTTTTTGAGGCGGAGTGGGTGCAAGGGTCGCATGGCATACAAATCGCTTGCCTCTACCAAAGTTTATCGATCTCTGTTTGTCTGCCCGTTTTTCGATGGGCTTTGTAGCCTGTTTGTTTCCGGTTTTCAGACTCCGCCAGTCAAAGTAATTATGTTTTATCGGAAATGGGTCTTGAAAATGAGTGTGGTCTTGCAGCTTTTAAGATATTAAACGCTGCACTTAATTGACTCAATCTGCAGCACACATGAAAGCCATGAAGCCAATACTAAGTACCAACAATTACTGAATACATGCATTATCGACATGGAAATTGTTTTGGGACCAATGTTGTTGTTTGATGGCTATATTTCGCTCACATTTGTGTACTTTGCACATATGTAAGCCTAACAAACTCGTAGGCATATGTGTATGTATTTCTAGTGTGGGCGTGGCAGGGCAGTGGGCGAGGCTTTAGACACATATCAAATTGACATACGCCTCACACAATTGATTGATTGTAGGAGAACTCAATTTACGAGAACAAAGCGACGAAAATATTTTCCCAAAACATAAAAAGAATTCTTCATTCAAAAGTCAAAACAAAAATATCACTTTAGGTCAAGCAATGGCGAAGAGAAATTGTGACAGAAATGGTAATATCTTCAAAATGTGTCACTAAACAAGAAGAATTCTACATAAAATCTTGATAAGAAATGGCATAAACTAGTTGAGATACTTCTGGGTCCAGTTAAATAGAACAAACTAGATAAGAAAGTGTGTAGGTTGTGAATCCCTTATAGATGCTAACCTGACAAAAGTTAGTCAACACTGAAATACCACTCTTAGACACCCAAAAAAATAAGATGTAGCATATTGGAAACGAGTAAATATATATTTCATTGAATTGCATTAACGTGTCTGATGATAATTTAGTGTGTATACAATTCAGAAATTGAAATAATATACAAAAATTAAGGAGAATTTCTACACAGACATTTCTCTATAATAAGCTGCCTGGATTGCTTTAATCAGGATAAAGCAATGTGAGAGCTCACAAAGTATCCCTTACCGCTGCACATTTACCATTTTCCGTTCCTCGAGCTCTGCTGCTTAAGATCTCAATCAAATTTACATTCCCCACCCAGTCCACCTGGAGGAGCGGAATCCTTTGCCAGTTGCTCGGAGGGAGCAAGGGAATCCGGGCTGCTGCATTGGCAGTTGGCCGTAAAATACTTCCATTCCGGCTTCCGCTGCACATTTCCACAAACAATTGCTGAATCGACCGCATCCTTTTCGTCCTGGTGCTTAATGGGCTGGGCTATTTCGGTGGGGCTGCTATCCTGGGCTGGGGGATAGCATTTTTATAAATATTTTCCACAGGAGCCACGCATCCTGGACCACCCGAATGAGTATCGGATAGCAAAAAGCTGCGTGTGGCGCGATTTCGCCGCTCATCAATTGACACGGCAACGCGCGTTTAATTTTTTATGCATGAAGTGTAAATTAAAAATAAATTGACTGTGCGGCGTCCAGTGTTTTACGTTAGAAAAGCTTTCCCAGCGGCCACCGCTGCGTGTGAATAATGAAAAATTATCATGTCGCGGAACTTTAAGTTCCCAGCGACCTCAGGAATGCTTTTTCGCCCATTTATTTTTATATTTATATATGCTCGCTCCTTGTTTCCTTTTTTTTGTTTTTGCCACTGCCACTGCTGCCGTTGCTGCTGATGCTGCTCTTGTTTTTGTTTTTAATTAAGTTATAAAATATTAATTTGCCCTGTTTTTATGGCTGTTTGTCCGCGTTGCGCTGCTGCGGTTGACATGCATTTTGTGGTCGGAATCGCTCATTCCCGATCCGCAGCCTTTTCCCATGCATCCATCCTCCAGGGTCTCGGCCAGGAAACTGTCATCCAGTTTCGGCCAGGTTTATTGCTCCTCCAGGCTTCAGCCGTGGAGCATTCATCTTAAACAGCGAAATATTCGCTTAGTAAAGAGCAGTTACACCCAATGATAAAGAGAATAAATGTATTTTAACAAGTATTTGTTTTAAATTCTTATAGTTTCCTTTGGATATCCTATGCCGTTGCATATATTTTCCGTTTTCCGTTTGTTAAAGTGGAGTTTTAGTCAGATCTGGTTGCCTTTTAGCATTTCACGCGTCATTTAACCCTCTTTGATTTGCCGCCCTTTTCCATCATATGCAAGATGCTCAGATTTCCGAGGCGCCGAGGCTGACAACCGTTGCCAGGATTCGAGATCCAGGACTCCGGCTCCAGATGCGTCTGCTCCTGACTGTAATTTGCGTTGGCATAGTTGGCTGCGTATTCGATTTCCCTCATCGGTCACTGGGCTTGCCTGCTCCTGATTTGATAGGAAACTCGGAAGTCACCTTCTTAACGAGCTTTAATCCTTGCGCAGCTGTTACACCGGCCAGATATTGGGTTAATGCTGGCTTAACCCAATTTCATCGAGTGCCTTTGATAACTTATTAATTAAATCAGCTTGTGGCAGAGTTCGGAAAGTATTGGCGCCAATTGAACTTTACCTTTAAGAATTAAACTTAATTTATGGCAAATGAAATAATTACACTGATATAACAGTGAATGCAACTATCAAAAATTTAAAATCATTTTCAAAATACGACTTAAATGTATTCTTTATATTAATCACTTTATATATTTTGGTACATGGGAACATTCTGAATTTAAAGCAAGAAGTCGTAACTAAACAGGGATAAATTTAAAATATTTAACCAGAAATTTCGAGAGCTTCATTCGCCCCACTGCAATTTCTTATCTGCGGCATGAGCAAGGTCCTTTAATAATCCTTTTAGGGCGCTTCCCGCCTGACTTATATCTTCATCCATTTCACTTATTCATTGACAACTTGATAATCCCCGCCTGCAGCCGTTAATCCAGCTTGCTTTCCACTTCCGCCTGTTCGTTTCTAATCTCAATTCCACAACCTAACCCAACTTTCATTGCTGCTGCTGCTTTTGCTAAGGACTCTAACATGACAGCTGTCATATGTTGCCATCCCCTACATGTATAAATCCTGTGGCATGTATGTAGAGCTGTGTGTGTGGCACATTTCCCAGCATATTTTTTGTATTTTGCAATCCTTTGTCTCTTTGTTTTGAGCGCTGCTCTTTGTGTCTGCCATTCAATATTTTCACGCACCAGCACGTGCTCTGCTCTCCCTTTTGCTCAACCTCTCTCTCCCCCTCTCTTTCGGAAAACTCAGCTGGCGAAAGCTTTTCTTTTTCTCCGCTCTTCGGCCAGCTGACTGGAAACTCCGCTCAGATGTTGAATAAAACATTTGTCTCTCGCTTTTCCTCAATTTTTCCTGATTATCTGTGCGAGAGGTTTTCTATTGTACTGCTCCACATTTGCTCGCTGTCTTTGGCTGCGTGTGGAGCTCCAGTTTTCCTGGAAAAAGCTGCTTTATGTAAAGGAAAGTTTTGTCTTTTGATGACGTAAACTCCTGTGCCATATTCATGCATAATTTATGTTTTTTTAGCACTAGATCTGGGTGATATCCTTTATATTTTGAGAATCTTTTAAACTATTTGGCAGTGTGTATTTCATATTTCTAAAGATGATTATAATTTAAATTGGATTCCTATACATAAGACAAAGATTTAATGTTTGGAAATTAAACATATATTGTTTATATATAGAATATAAAATTCTTTGTAATTTTCTACTATGTTTACTTTGCTGTTTAAGCTTTCCAACTTTAATCAAGGGGCAATTAATTTTCGTGCGCGTCGGTCATTAGCTACTTTAGACAATAATTCAATCAGAGTTTAAAGCACCGCCCACTTCATAATAAATAACAACATAATCATAATCAATACCTGTCAAATGCATAAGCTGCCAATTGAGGGCAGTCGACAAAGAAGAAATACAAATCACAATGGCTGCGAGAACAACCAAAACAATAACTCGACATCCGTTTTGCTGGCCCTTCAGTAATGACATTTTCAGCGGCGCGAAGGAAAAGCGGGGAAAAGCTGGGAAAAGCGGAAGAGCGAGGCAGCGAGCAAGCTCATTAATGTTGTTTTTGTCCCCTTCTTTCTATATTCCGTTTTTCTTGGCTGGCCAAACTACTTCAATTATTTGCTTTGCTTCCATTTTTGCCATTGAATAGAATTTAACGCTCATTGTTTGGCTGTTCCGCCTGGGACCGCTTCCTTTATTTTTTCTCAATTTGCCCGCCATGCAACCCCATCGTCATCATCGTTTGGCTGCCTTTGTTCTACGCTAATTAAAAGAATTTCCAGCAGGTGTTTGTGGTCGGTTCAAAGCGGAGAAGAACGGGGAAAACGGGCGGTAGTGTGGAGTGTGGAAAGTGCAGGAAAAACTGAAAAAGGTCCTTGCATTTAAGCCATCGCCGGAGCTAACAAAAAAATTATCAGTTCGAACGCCTATTTTTAGCAAATTGACTTGAATTGATCCGAGATGACTTCATTTGTGGGTCAGTTGGGCCCATATTAGATTTATCTTTGCCTGCAATTTGCCAGGTTAATTTAGCCCAAGTTCTTCTTCGGGAGCACTTAAAATTCTCTTTATTCGCACAGCTTTTTGTGTTCCTTTGTCATGCACTGGCCCAGAAAATGTATTTCTGTATTTTTCCCATTTTTTAGGGCTATTTCTGGCGCTAGGCATTTGCATAAAATGCTTTTCGAAGGAACACAAAACAGGGAGGAGCAGACGAGGGGGTTTTTTAAACTTTCGCCGTGTGTTTGAGGCAAATGGGAATCCCCCTCCAATTGCGGCGGATTTAATTTTTTTCCATTGGGGTACTCGCTGTGGGTATCTTTGGCAGCTAACGAAGTGTAAATATTTACACAGAAGCATCTGATAGAAGTGGTTTAAATTCCATTTGAGCCGCAAAGTGTTTCCCGCAATCATCTATTTGTAATTTGTTTTTAATGTGTGTAGCAAAGAACTTTGTTTTTGTTTAGCCATTATTCGGGAGGTGTCTATCTGGCTGGATTTTCAAGGTTGAATAGTCCTTGAATGGATTTATCACCTGTGATGGATGCGACGGGGGCGAAAGGTTACTCAGATTTGCAATACAAAATATTTGCATATACCTCGGTCTTCACAATTCACTTCCTTGCAGTTGATTGTAATAAATAAATGTTTATGTATTTTAACATTACTCGTAAAATATTAGATCCCACGAATGTTTTATTCAGTAGCCCAATACCTTTTTTTAGATTACACATCTTGTCTTATTATGAACAATGCGTTAACTGTTAGGCCTCTTATACTTTATAAAGTCATTCCTTTAATCATAATCCCATTCACCGCACTCACCTGTCATTTAGTATGAATATGAATGAGGGGCTCATACAATTAGCCGGCTAAGGAGCTGAGCCAAGCCTTTCGTTTATGTGATTTCGCTTATATGTGTTCTAAGATCTTCATCCATCCATTTAATGAGCCCAGCGACTAGACGACTTAAGCAAAATACTCAAGTCATGACCCACCGCAACCTTGTATTCTGCAGCAGTTTTCACACCACTTTCCTTTCAGCACGGGGATTTTGTAATTTCAATATAATTTTCTTTCACGCACACAGGCACTCGCACATTACGTATACGACCTGGTGACGCAATGCGCTTGTGGTGAAGCCAAGATGGTATGTTTCCGTGTGTGTGTGAGTACTTGCTGCAGCTGCTTTTGTTTGCTAATATAATATTTTGTAGCATACTTAGGAGCGCCGCGCGGGCTTGATTTTCCACCTCTCCACTCCGGGATTTTCCTTTTCTGCTTATTTGTAAGCCTTTGCAGTTCACTCAACTTTTACTTTGGCCTGGTCGGTTACCTGTGCAAAGTCTAGACGAAACTCCGGCGCACAAGCGCTCGTATAAATACCGACTTAATATGATAGACGCGTTGGAACCCTTTTTACTTTATTTCACATTTCTTTGCTCTGTCCCACCCTGCCATTCCCATCGTGGCTGCGTTGCTGTGGCAATTTAAGCAACAAACACTAAAACGATAACAAATTTCCACATGCCAGCGCTGAGATTACAAATTACGACACAAAACACAAGCCATGGTCGTGGCCGAGAGGGATGATGTTCCAGAGGGGGTGCGTTGCATGCACCACGTTGGGGGGTGGCGTCATAACTTCAAAACAGTTGCAATTATATAATGAGGCTCCGAGTCGGCGCTGGAAGTTATACAACATATGTTGGCCGATCCCTGGCCTTTGTGTGCATCCTCTCAGAGGGTTGATTAAGCGGTTAGAACACATGGATATGTGGGTCTGGTGTTTCTGACAACTGCTTGGAATATAATAATCCTTGTCCTAATAATATATGTCAAAAGGTTGGCAAAGCCACAAAAAACTAAACAAATTGCTTAGATATAAGTTATTAAATTTCTTCATGAAATAGTATATCGATACGAAGGCATTGCTTTAAATTTCACAACGAATTGAAAAGTAACTATGGTTACTTTAAGCGAGAACATGTGTTAATCAATTAATAAAAGCCACTTTTTTTTTGCTTTTGAAAAATAATTAGGATGCTTGTAAAGAGAAATATTTGCTTAAGCTTTGTAAAACTAGCGTCGCATCCCTCTTCAACGCATGTGAGTGTTGGTTTTGCTTCTTTTTCAGTTTATCACACATATCCTGCGGCGCTTTTTGCGAATCCTTTTCAAGTTTTCGTGTGGGAAAAGGGCTGTGAATGGTGTATCTCAACTTTTGCAACTATCGGAAGTCGTTAACGCTTTCACACAAACGGCGGTGGTGGAAGAAACAGTAGACGGCACAGTAGGGCAGTCCCAGCCCCAGTCCAACCACCCAGCACCTCATCATTAATGGGAACGGCAGCAGTTGGCTCCTTTGCTCCTCCTCTGGCTCCAGCCATCCATCCATCCATCCGTCCATGCGGCCCACACTATCCAAATCTTTCGTTTTGCTGGTCAGGGGCTGCCATGTTTGATTTCTTGCTTTATATGTAGGCTAACTTGTGTTTGCCGTTGTCAACTTGCGAGTTTCCCCCCATTTCTCAGCCTGATCCGAACGTCCTACTACGCCCACAATGTTGGCACATTAATTAATTGAAATGCTGCCGGCCATGCGAGAGAGAGGGAACTATTTAGAATGAAAGGGACGGGTACACAGCACGGCAGAAAGGGAGGGCAACACGCTGTACAAGTGTGTTCTGCTTGTTAGTTTAACTAGCGCCCGGCAATTAAACGAAAATTAATTATGCTACCTCGGAACCTTGGAAGCCAAGGAGCCTCGGGCAAAAAAGCGTTAGCCTTGAACTTAGCAACCACAATTTAGTGAAACATTTGTAGACATTTGTACGGGTAGCGAAAATTACATAGGGAGTTAAATTTTACATATCCTTAACCCTTTATCCAACTTAGCCAGCACTTCAAAGCTAGTACGGGAAATCTGCTATTCTCACGAGTAGAATGCATTTAAAAAGTTAACTGATACACTAGAAAATGCATTTCTTGGATGGATGAGAGGGTTAAAGTTGTAGAAAAGCATGTTAAAATTTAATATGTATAGGCAGATATTTGACTTTCGATTTTCTGTTAAGAAAGGAGCATAATAACTAACAACTATAACACTTTTTTATGTGTATGATTTTATAAACCAATATACAGTTCTGTTGGCGATTTTAAAGCACAGATGCCAAGGTAAGGGTTAAGATGGTTTATCCTTCCTGGGGAAGCCAATCAGCTGTCTTTTCTCGGCTGCCGAGGCCAGCGGAAATGTGTAAATCAGCCGTCGCCTCCAGATGCCCTGTCCATGTCCCTTGGCCTTAGCCCTTGCCCTGTTCCCAATCCCTTATCCCTGGCTAATACCTACTTAACTTTGACTTTGGTGACAGGCGACGGCTTTAATCAATGCCACGTCCCTGCCACCAGCACAAGGTTAAAAAGTTCGCCCTGGCCATCTTGTCCCCAGCCACGCCCCTTCAGCGATCCCCACTTTGAATGGCGAGGTGGATGACAGGGTAAGGGGGCGTCAAGGAGGCCGCGAAAACGTTGGAAATTCATAATCCGCGCAAATCATTTTTCATTTTTTCTCTACTTCCCGGCAAAGGCAGCGTGAGTTCTGGTCATCAATCAATTTCATGCTGCTTGAAGATGTAAAACTGCTTAAGTTACGTTGTACTTACATTTCACTTCACGGAGTTCTAGTGGTCTAAAGCTTCCATCTCCCCTCCCATTAGCTTTTCGATCCACATCCATCTGACTATATTTTTTCCACATTTTGCTTTGGGTGTGTGTGTGTCTAAAAAGTTGGAGTCAGGCGAGCATAAACTCATTTCTGTGCCCACTAATGGGTCAAGGATATGAGGGGTGGACTGGACTACAAGGAAAATTGTTGAAAAGTGTTCGTTAACTAAATTTTTATCATTATTTTAATCATTTTTAAGTTTATAAAATATATAACATAGTTATCTAGAATTAGTATATTGCTTATTTCACCACCCATTTAATGCACCGAAAAAGCGTGTCCCCAGCCTCATAAATCCGCAGGACCTTCTAGGGCATTTATCCTGGCCATCATCCATCACCGTTCCCTTCACACTTGTTAAGTTTTCGCTTGGTCGTTACGTTTCGTTAGTCTCGTCTGGCCAGCTACTTCTCCCAATTCTCCGATTCCGATGCCTCCGCCCGATTTGGGTGCAGATCCTCCGCCGGAGAGCCCAAGCATCCAGAATATTGGTCCGCCCCTCTGGCTCTGCCTGCATTTCCATTTTCCGGGCCACCTTGTGTCGCTGGTGTTACATTTTTATGATTTATGCCTTGGTCGGCAGTGTCATGAGCCCAATTAACATTTTGGTCCTGTCCAGCGGACCAACATTTTCTGGCTTGTCAACATTTTCGGAGCTCGTTTTTTTCGGTTGCCTTCTTCTCGGGTTTTCTTTTGATACTCGTAATTTGATTGCTAACTGAGCTCTATTGCATTTGCCACTGCCTGCTTTCTGTGCCAAAAGTTCACAGCAATTATTTGCATATGGTAGGTCCCTTGGGTGGTGTGGAAATTCGGTGGCAAAGGAGGTCCTTTGTCTGGGTAGCTGGTTGGCTGGGTGGCTTACTGGCGTGCTTGCAACTCTCTTTGCTCATTTGTTTTTCACAGTCGCCGCACAAAGTAAATTTTCGAGATGAGGGCCAACGGCTTTTATCTTTTTTGATATTATTTGAGCTTTCTACTCGCGTTTTATCAGCAATTGTCTTGAGTGCAGTGGGTGGCGGGGCGCATGGGTTTTTTTTTATTTTGTAGAGTGGGTCGGGGTTCGTCGGAAACCCCATCAATTAACTTTCTGCAAAGTTTTCGGCGAGCAAATTCCCCAGGTGTGGAATAGCTTGTCTTCGGAGTCATGCACTTTATACTTGTAATCGCTAACAACAACAACACGAACACGCGTGCATAGTTAATAAAAGCTAACAGGCAAATGGCAAACACGATGGGCGTGGCGAGTGGGTTCCACTTTCGAAAGTGCTGCCCAAGTGAGGCGATTATTCGAAAATATTTGTAAGTACTTAAGAAAGATTTCACTAGACACCATAGCAAAATTTTGAAAAACATTTCGTGCCAATTTCGAACGATTTGGCAAAGAAAGGGTATGTGATAGCCGAGGAACTCCACATTTTTAGACCTTACTCTTTTTTTCAATATCTAACATATCCCAATCATAGTAACCAGAATTAAACAGCATTCGTCACGCGCCTCGTGCCGCGATATCCTTAATCACGATACCAACTCTGGGTCACGCACATCCTGTTTAATCTGCCGTTAAGCCAAAACGCCCGCCTTGGGTTCTACTGTCTCGACTTTTGGCAATTTAGTTTATTTATAGCTCGACGAAATATGAGCTCATGTTCGGGCTTATGTTCGCCTCGGGTGCGAGCGAGAGGGCCCTACTAACATGCTCTGCTGACACATCATAATTTCTGTCAGTGTATGGGTGTGCGGGGTGTCATCGTGTTCATGTTTCCAGTTCATGTTGTAATATTTTAATGTGTGAAGCGACAACTGCTGCCGATGTCGTTTTCCGAAGGAAGATGCTCCGGAGGGGCGGCGAGAATGGAAAACCCCCACACAGAATTAGGTATAAATCAAGCATTCTGATAGCATTAATTCAACGTTTTCCCAGAGCCTTATATCATCTCAATATGCTGGGCAGAATCACATTTGGAATGCTGCGGAGAGAGGCGAATTTTTGTAAATCACTTTCAGGAGGAACATAAACATAGGGTTCCAACTAGGGGGAAGAATTCTTAAGATTCAATAACTGCAAGGAGTAAGTAGAAATCTAACAAGAGAGAATGCTAAAGTCGAATTCCCCGACTATCAAATACCCGAAATTTCATAATTTTTCTGGGTTATCGATAGATATTGAGGAATAAAATGAGATAAAAGTTTAAAATTGTTCAAAAGTGTGGGCGTGATCGGTTTGGAGGCTTAAGGGCGTAAGAGTGGGCGTGGCTAAAAGTTGTGTTCCAAATCGATAGAAATTAAAAAAAAAAACATTAACACATTTCTCAAAATTTTGGGCGTGGCAGTTTTGTGCGGTTTGTGGTAGTAAGGGTGGGCGTGGCACTGCGTCTTTGTCTCTAGAATCTGTATGCTGAATCTCAGCCTTCTAGCTTTTATATTTCCTGAGATCTCCACGTACAATACGGCTGGTTCGACTCGGCTATTGATCGTGATCAGAAATATACTTTATATAGTCGGAAACGGGTCGGGTATAATTATATCATCACTTGTCTTACAAATTTATATCGATATGCAAAAAACATTTATACACTCTCACTCAAATGTCCAGAGGCCAAGCTAAACTGTCACGCTCAATCTTTTTGAAAAAGGTTTAGATTCGTTTTAATTTATTGATTTGAACTGTACTCGACTGTAGAATTTTCTTTTGTTATATCAAGGAGTGGTAGAAGCGTTGTTGAAGTTATAAAGTACAAATATTCTTGATTGGGATCCGTAGCAGATTCGATCTAGCCATTTCCGTCTGTCCGTCGGTCTGTCCGTTCGTATAAACATCTCGATTTCAGGAACTATAATATACAGAAAGGATTCAGATTAAGCATAATTATTCCAATGTCTTTGTTACTCGTAGAGTAAGAGGCTATACTATATTCGGTGAAAAGTACGTAATAGGTGAACGGAAGCGTTTCCGACCCTGTATTGTATATATATATTTAATTAGAATCAGACTGTTTACACGACTGTGTCTGACTGTTCCTATGAATGCTGTGATCTCGAAAACTATAAAAGCTAATTAGTTAAGATTCAGCAGGGAGATTTTAGAAACGCAGACGCAACTCGAGTATTTCGTTAATAATAAGCAAAGCACCAATATTCTCTGAATCACTACATTTCTTTTGAAATTTGCAGTTAATTTAGATTCAACAGATTAGGACTGTGATTAAGAAAAGTATCAGATTAGATTAGATTAGATGGCGTTAGAGTGTATTCTCGGAATTATTTTTCATCAATGCTGGGCAATTTTCTAGCAATCATTTTCGTGTACGTTCATCAGAGCCAATTTTTCATTGAAATAATTATAAATTTGAAACGTGTTAAAAGAGAATATACAATTGAATAGCGTTTTCCATCTCCATTTATTATCGTTGTCTCCGAGGTGATCACAGCTTAGTAATTTAGATAAGGAGCGATGCAGAAGCTGCGACGTAGCTCAGTGCTGCGGAGTAAGCCAAAGGCGAGGAGTAGGTCACGGAGCAGCCATAGGAGCGGCCGCGTACTTGGCCACAAGTGGATCAGCCACGGGAGCAATCACAAGAGCAAGAGCGATGCCATTGTAGTTCCGAGTGGTAACTTGACTACTGGCAGCTACCACGACAGCGGGATCAGAGTGAGTCAGAGGAGGAGAGTAAGCCACGTCAACAGTGTAGGCCAAAAGCAAGCCAAGGCAAGGACGGCCTGTGAATAAAATACAATAAGTAAATAGGACAGAAAGCTAAGATTCCAAACTTACGGATTTTAACATTTAACATTTTGATTATGGATATGGTGCTTTCGGTTCGGAAACTTGATCTTGTCACGGCACAACACATTCCATACCACTCTTTATACGCCGCATCGGGACTGCGTCTGTGACCTCAGGCAGTCGAATTCAGTGGCCACCAAGAGTTATTCCACCTTCTGCAGTCAGCTGTGGGAAATCACATAAAATACGGCAAAGTGCAAATGGTAAATGGTAACGGGAGACTGTCAACGCATTTAAACGAGCGCACATTCGGGTATAAATATGCTCCACGAAGAGGAGTGGGATATCAAAGCCTTCCGAAGAAGCAAGACAACGAAATATTTCACCAAAGACACTAGAATAACAATATCCGAATTCCGAGTCTATTAAGCTATACAAATTTATAAAATAAATAAAAATATGAGAACTGTTTATTGCAAAAGTAATATCTTGAGGAACAAAGTGCGGACACACGCAATCAACAATCATTGCCTTATTAATTTTTCACACGTCGCAAGCTAAATACTCTAATGACAAATATTCTAATATAAAGTAATTTTTAAAATTTATTTTGGTATATTTTCTACATAAGAACGTTAGGGCAATGCAAAACAAGAATTTTTCACGGGTTGCCAATTAATCAAATATAATATAGATTTAAAGGCTAAGAACATCTATGGTAAAGGGCACATTTTGTCAAATTTACAATGCGTGAGTACACGTGGGTTGTCTGCTGTCAATTGCTGTAGAGCTCTCCGCTCTCTCGCTCTTGAACAAAAACTCGAGAGAGCCTGGAGCCACCTCTAGAGCCACGCCGAAAAAATCGTGTGCCAAAACATCGTATGGCGTTACGCATCTTGTTATTCTAGTGTCTTTGATTTCACCATGTTCAAATACGTACGTTTTTTAGAAAGGACCCCCAGTCGCCTGCGCTGAGACCGCCACCAGTAGCCAGATTATCGCCAGGAACAACAATGGCATCGATGCTGCTTCTGAGATTGCTCCCGTTGCTGCTCTACTGGTGGCCAAGTACGCTGCTACTCCTTTGGCTGCTACATTGGCCTAATCCTCGCGTTTGGCCAACTCCGCACCACTCAACTACGCGTTTGCTCCTGCGCAGATCCTCTTCTAAATTATCAACACGTGATTACTTACAACGAAATAAATGTACAAATGTAGGTCAAAAATGATGGTGGTGGCAGTGTGATAGGAAACTATCGATAGGATCAGGAGGTCTGATGGCAGGAATGATCGAAAATAAGTTGCTGAGTTGAAATCGAAATGAATGGTAATACAACGAGAGTTGTGGAACGGCGGATAAGTCATTGAAAGTAGAAGTAGTGTTTGTCTTTTCTCTTAAACTTTGTTACATTAAATGATAAAAATAAACATTAAGCAATATTAAAAAATATATTACATGCTTTAACCATGTTTAAAACTAGATATAATCGTTCTTAAAATGAATGTGTTTATAGGATACTCTCACTGATGATTAGGCTTTTCTGGGCTTTCTCCCTTGTTTTCTGCCTTTCAAACTGCCAAACGACGACTGAACTTAAATATCTTTTACATCGGCTATCTTACATTCCACTGAGAACAAAGATATTGTGAGATTAATTGGCAATATAACATGTGATATATCACTTTGTTTTGTGTGCATGGAACTGTGTGAATTCGATGCAGAATGCGTTTATAGGATTCTCTCACTGATAATTAGGCTGTCCTCGGTCTTCTATTATGTTTTAAGCCTTTCAAAACAACCAAACGACGACTGAACTTAAATATCTTTTACCTCGGCTATCTTACATCTTACACTATATGAATTTAAAAGAATCGTTATGTCCGTTTTCTGTGTCGTGGATGGCGATTAGCCGCCCTCTTTTCTTCTTGCCCATAGCACGCAGTCATGTCGATACTCGTTAGAATGAAACTAGGCTGCGGATCCGGGCCAAGACCACCCACCAACCCACATAACCAATATCGCACATTTTCACCCGAGCCTTACGAAATCGTTACAGAATTAATAAATATTCCTGATCAGGATCACCAGCCGAGTTGATTTGTCCATGTCCGCCTTTAGAAGGACAGCATAATGTATATTTTTCTTTGGACAATTGGAATGAACGGCGGGATCTTAGGAACTATTTAAGCTAGACCGTTTGGATTGGGCATGAAGATTTTAGAGGTGTAGGCGCAGGGCAAGGTATTTTGAAGATTGATACCACTCAAACCGCCTAAATTAAAAAAAAAATTTTTTAATTTTGTTTCATATAATTTGTGTAAATTTTGTTCTATCTCCCACTCCCACTAGTGGTATCTGGTATCTGATAGTCGAATAACTTTACTATAGTGTTCTCTCTTGTACATTTTATACCCGTTACTCGTAGAGTAAAAGAGTAAACTAGATTCGTTGAAAAGTATGTAACAGGCAGAAGAAAGCGTTTCCGACCATATACAGTACATACATTTTTGATCAGGATCAATATCCGAGTCGATCTGGCCATGTCCGTCTGTCCGCATGGTAGAAGGTTAAGAATAAGCATGAATGGACGCAGTGCAAGTGTTTTAACCCATATACTCTGTTATTCTACAAGTATATGGATTTTTGCAACTCCAAAGATCCAGTGGTTCAGCAATTTTGTGAGGTCATATAATCGATATAAGCGTTTATATATATTCATAATATATTTATCGTCCTAGATAATCATAGCGTAAACATTTAGATGAGAAATGGTGCAGGAGCAGCGGCGTAGCTCAGTGGTGCGGAGTAAGCCAATGGCGAGGAGTAGGTCAGAGGTGCAGCCAGAGGAGCGGCCGCGTACTTGGCCACTACTGGAGCAGCAACGGGAGCAATCACAGGAGCAGCGGCGATCCCATTGTAGTTCCTGGCGATCACCTGGCTACTGGTGGCGGTCACAACTGGAGCGGAAGCAGCTACTACGGCAGCAGGTGCAGAGTAGGCCAGAGGAGCAGAGTAAGCCAGAGGAGCAGTGTATGCCAGGGGAGCACCCAGGAGTCCAGGCTTGGCAGCAGCGCAGGGAACGAGAGCGAGAACGACGACGGCCTGTGAACAAATCAGCTTGATTAGTTTAATCCTTTGGGGGTCCTTTCTGAAGAACGTACGTATTTGAACATGGTGGAATATTTCGTTGTCTTGCTTCTTTGGAAGGCTAGAAACTGTTTGATATACCAATGCTCTGCGTGGAGCATATTTATACCCGAATGTGTGCTCTGACTCATGATCGCACGCATTCAGTTCATTTAAATGCGGTGACAGTCTCCCGTTACCATTTACCATTTACCATTTGCACTTTGCGTAGTTTATGTTATTTCCCACTGCTAACTGCAGAATGTGGAATAACTCTTGGTGGCCACTGAATGCGATTGCCTGAGGTCACAGAAGCAGTCCCGATACGGCGTATAAATAGTGGTATGGAATGTGTTGGACGGCATCAGACAAGTTCAAGTTTTCGAACCTAAAGCACCAGATCCATAATCAAAATGTTTAAATCCGTAAGTTTGGAATCTTTGCTCGCTGCCCTATTTACTAATCGCATTTTATTCACAGGCCGTCGTCGTTCTCGCTCTCGTTCCCTGCGCTGCTGCCAAGCCTGGACTCCTGGGTGCTCCCCTGGCATACACTGCTCCTCTGGCTTACTCTGCTCCTCTGGCCTACTCTGCTCCTGCTGCCGTGGTAGCTGCTCCCGTTCCAGTTGTGACCGCCACCAGTAGCCAGGTGATCGCCAGGAACTACAATGGAATCGCCGCTGCTCCTGTGATTGCTCCCGTTGCTGCTCCTCTGGCTGCTCCACTGGTGGCCAAGTACGCGGCTGCTCCTCTGGCTGCTCCAGTAGTGGCCAAGTACGCGGCCGCTCCTCTGGCTGCACCTCTGGCCTACTCCTCGCCATTGGCTTACTCCGCACCACTGAGCTACGCCGCTGCTCCTGCACCATTTCTCATCTAAATGTTTACGCTGTGATTATCTAGGACGATAAATATATTATGAATATATATAAACGCTTATATCGATTATATGACCTCACAAAATTGCTGAACCACTGGATCTTTGGAGTTGCAAAAATCCATATACTTGTAGAATAACAGAGTATATGGGTCAAAACACTTGCACTGCGTCCATTCATGCTTATTCTTAACCTTCTACCATGCGGACAGACGGACATGGCCAGATCGACTCGGATATTGATCCTGATCAAAAATGTATGTACTGTATATGGTCGGAAACGCTTTCTTCTGCCTGTTTTCAACTTTTCAACGAATCTAGTTTACTCTTTTACTCTACGAGTAACGGGTATAAAATGTACAAGAGAGAACGCTATAGTAAAGTTATTCGACTATCAGATACCAGATACCACTAGTGGGAGTGGGAGATAGAACAAAATTTACACAAATTATATGAAACAAAATTTAAAAATTTTTTTTTCAATTTAGGCGGTTTGAGTGGTATCAATCTTCAAAATACCTTGCCCTGCGCCTACTCCTCTAAAATCTTCATGCCCAATCCAAACGGTCTAGCTTAAATAGTTCCTAAGATCCCGCCGTTCATTCCAATTGTCCAAAGAAAAATATACATTATGCTGTCCTTCTAAAGGCGGACATGGACAAATCAACTCGGCTGGTGATCCTGATCAGGAATATTTATTAATTCTGTAACGATTTCGTAAGGCTCGGGTGAAAATGTGCGATATTGGTTATGTGGGTTGGTGGGTGGTCTTGGCCCGGATCCGCAGCCTAGTTTCATTCTAACGAGTATCGACATGACTGCGTGCTATGGGCAAGAAGAAAAGAGGGCGGCTAATCGCCATCCACGACACAGAAAACGGACATAACGATTCTTTTAAATTCATATAGTGTAAGATGTAAGATAGCCGAGGTAAAAGATATTTAAGTTCAGTCGTCGTTTGGTTGTTTTGAAAGGCTTAAAACATAATAGAAGACCGAGGACAGCCTAATTATCAGTGAGAGAATCCTATAAACGCATTCTGCATCGAATTCACACAGTTCCATGCACACAAAACAAAGTGATATATCACATGTTATATTGCCAATTAATCTCACAATATCTTTGTTCTCAGTGGAATGTAAGATAGCCGAGGTAAAAGATATTTAAGTTCAGTCGTCGTTTGGCAGTTTGAAAGGCAGAAAACAAGGGAGAAAGCCCAGAAAAGCCTAATCATCAGTGAGAGTATCCTATAAACACATTCATTTTAAGAACGATTATATCTAGTTTTAAACATGGTTAAAGCATGTAATATATTTTTTAATATTGCTTAATGTTTATTTTTATCATTTAATGTAACAAAGTTTAAGAGAAAAGACAAACACTACTTCTACTTTCAATGACTTATCCGCCGTTCCACAACTCTCGTTGTATTACCATTCATTTCGATTTCAACTCAGCAACTTATTTTCGATCATTCCTGCCATCAGACCTCCTGATCCTATCGATAGTTTCCTCTCACACTGCCACCACCATCATTTTTGACCTACATTTGTACATTTATTTCGTTGTAAGTAATCACGTGTTGATAATTTAGAAGAGGATCTGCGCAGGAGCAAACGCGTAGTTGAGTGGTGCGGAGTTGGCCAAACGCGAGGATTAGGCCAATGTAGCAGCCAAAGGAGTAGCAGCGTACTTGGCCACCAGTAGAGCAGCAACGGGAGCAATCTCAGAAGCAGCATCGATGCCATTGTTGTTCCTGGCGATAATCTGGCTACTGGTGGCGGTCTCAGCGCAGGCGACTTGGGGTCCTTTCTAAAAAACGTACGTATTTGAACATGGTGAAATCAAAGACACTAGAATAACAAGATGCGTAACGCCATACGATGTTTTGGCACACGATTTTTTCGGCGTGGCTCTAGAGGTGGCTCCAGGCTCTCTCGAGTTTTTGTTCAAGAGCGAGAGAGCGGAGAGCTCTACAGCAATTGACAGCCCACGTGTACTCACGCATTGTAAATTTTACAAAATATGCCCTTTACCATAGAAGTTCTGACTTTAAATCTATATTATTTTTGATTAATTGGCACCCTGTGAAAAATTCTTCTTTTGCATTGTCCTAACGTTCTTATGTACAAAATATACCAAAATAAATTTCAAAAATTACTTTATATTAGAATATTTGTCATTAGAGTATTTAGCTTGCGACGTGTGAAACATTAATAAGGCAATGATTGTTGATTGCGTGTGTCCGCACTTTGTTCCTCAAGATATTACTTTTGCAATAAACAGTTCTCATATTTTTATTTATTTTATAAATTTGTATAGCTTAATAGACTCGGAATTCGGATATTGTTATTCTAGTGTCTTTGGTGAAATATTTCGTTGTCTTGCTTCTTCGGAAGGCTTTGATATCCCACTCCTCTTCGTGGAGCATATTTATACCCGAATGTGCGCTCGTTTAAATGCGTTGACAGTCTCCCGTTACCATTTACCATTTGCACTTTGCCGTATTTTATGTGATTTCCCACAGCTGACTGCAGAAGGTGGAATAACTCTTGGTGGCCACTGAATTCGACTGCCTGAGGTCACAGACGCAGTCCCGATGCGGCGTATAAAGAGTGGGTTTCCGAACCGAAAGCACCAGATCCATAATCAAAATGTTAAATGTTAAAATCCGTAAGTTTGGAATCTTAGCTTTCTGTCCTATTTACTTATTGTATTTTATTCACAGGCCGTCCTTGCCTTGGCTTGCTTTTGGCCTACACTGTTGACGTGGCTTACTCTCCTCCTCTGACTCACTCTGATCCCGCTGTCGTGGTAGCTGCCAGTAGTCAAGTTACCACTCGGAACTACAATGGCATCGCTCTTGCTCTTGTGATTGCTCCCGTGGCTGATCCACTTGTGGCCAAGTACGCGGCCGCTCCTATGGCTGCTCCGTGACCTACTCCTCGCCTTTGGCTTACTCCGCAGCACTGAGCTACGTCGCAGCTTCTGCATCGCTCCTTATCTAAATTACTAAGCTGTGATCACCTCGGAGACAACGATAATAAATGGAGATGGAAAACGCTATTCAATTGTATATTCTCTTTTAACACGTTTCAAATTTATATTTATTTCAATGAAAAATTGGCTCTGATGAACGTACACGAAAATGATTGCTAGAAAATTTCCCAGCATTGATGAAAAATAATTCCGAGAATACACTCTAACGCCATCTAATCTAATCTAATCTGATACTTTTCTTAATCACAGTCCTAATCTGTTGAATCTAAATTAACTGCAAATTTCAAAAGAAATGTAGTGATTCAGAGAATATTGGTGCTTTGCTTATTATTAACGAAATACTCGAGTTGCGTCTGCGTTTCTAAAATCTCCCTGCTGAATCTTAACTAATTAGCTTTTATAGTTTTCGAGATCACAGCATTCATAGGAACAGTCAGACACAGTCGTGTAAACAGTCTGATTCTAATTAAATATATATATACAATACAGGGTCGGAAACGCTTCCGTTCACCTATTACGTACTTTTCACCGAATATAGTATAGCCTCTTACTCTACGAGTAACAAAGACATTGGAATAATTATGCTTAATCTGAATCCTTTCTGTATATTATAGTTCCTGAAACCAAGATGTTTATACGAACGGACAGACCGACCGACAGACGGACATGGCTAGATCGACTCGGCTATTGATCCTGATCAAGAATATATGTAATATATATATAAATGCCTGTTACATACTTTTTAACGAATCTGGTATACCCTTTTACTCTACGAGTAACGAGTAAAAATAAAATAGTTTGGCTTACAAAAAGAAATCATAAACTCAATTCTTCAGTTTCAATGCTTTTTAAGCAGTAAATTAATGTAAAGTTGTCAATACTTGACTAATGAAATATTTTTAAGCAGTTTTATTTGACTGTTATAGGTTTTGATTTTAAATTCGCAGATTAATAATTCAATTATATTAAGCACAACTAAAACGTGTTTATTCTGCAGAAACGTTTCTACTGCTTCTAACCAATTGTGTATGTACATGCTACTTGGGCCCAATAATTAACCTTGCTGATAACCCTCATCAAATCACCAAACTGCCATCCACACCATTCCATGGTGCTCTATTATCAAATCCCAGTTGGATGTCCGGACCCTGAATCAACACAATTCAAAGCCCACCCAGAAGTCGAAACCCGTTTTCGGCACCATCGTTCATTCATCATCGCCGCCTGGCACTTGGCAAATTTACACAAGCCAGGTAAACGAATAGACAGAAGGACGGAGCCAGCCAGAGCCGAAATACAATTAAAACCCAATCTAAACTCAAATTTTAAATCACAAAAGTTATCAGTTACCTTTTGGGCCAGCAGCAGCAGTAGCAGCCGCACGTAAACTTTGGCCAGAATCTGTAAGTTTGCAGCTGAATCTTGGTCAAAAGATACGGCTACGACTCCATACACACGCATCTTTGGCAAACACACTCAATTATAGATACAGACAGACAGTGAGACCCACAAACTTCCGTGGAAAACTTCTCGGGCACTTTGAAAATGAAGCGAATCCTGGCCGGCAGACGGGCCGTTTCCCAAGTTCGATTTCTGGCATTTGCTGTGCTCGGCAAAATGCATTGCCATTCCAAACTAGTTCCAATTGATTAAGTTTCTGGTTAATGGATTGTTTACATATCTAAGCAGGCCGACTCACAGAAGTGCAACTCTGCAACTTTTGGCAATCACCACTAAATGGTAATCACAAATTCACTGCCTGACTTAATCTTCTATTGGGCCAAAAAGCAAAATACAGTTGAGCACTGGAAATTCCACAAGGTATTTAAGTGGCGAATGGGCAAATCACATTATATTTTACTGCACTTCAATTTGATGGTTCTATAAGTTTTGTCGTTTATTTAATAACTAAGCCAATCGAATCACAAGCAAAATTTTGTTAAATCCAACCCATTTCTTATAACTACTACTTTAAAACAGTTATCCCCCTTGCTTTTTCCGAGTGCCCACTAAAAAATGCATAATTATTTTCCTTTATGTCATAAAGCAGATTAAAAAACTTTTGTTTTTAATTAGAAGAAGCGCTGTTTCGGGCAACAAAAGAAGGCATGGAACTTGCGAGTAACTTTGCAAACATTTCATTGCGCGCATATAAATTACATGGAGAAAGAAAAGCGTGAAAAGCGCGAAAAGCGCGCAACATTCTTGCCAAAAACGATATGAAATAAAACCGGATGAAAATCAAAATTAATGCAAAGCTCTCTTCCTGCAGACAATGCGGCGTATGCGCAATGAGCTCTGCAATTCTTGGCGAAATTACGCATACGCCCCCTTGCCGAAGTGCGAGCGCACTGCGGGCTGCCTTTAAGTTGCGCCAGGGAATGTGAATTAATTTCGTTTTAATTAAGTTCCCATAAGTTTATTAAATTTAACAAGCAGGCCCCAGAAACACATACACAACCACCAAGCTCGCTGCGACAAAAGGACCAAGAACTATGTGCGGGAACAAGATGGCGACTACGACTCCTGGCCTGGCACATAAAACGTTTCAAAATTAATTAACAACTTATTTGCATTTTGACGGTTCTCGAGGTGCTGCGGATTGTGCTTGTATGGATGTCGGCGTAACAAGATAAAGGCGTCCTCATCATGTCGGAAAACCTTTGACACAAATTAAACTTGTGACTTGGCTTATAAGATTTAAGTTCACTGAGATCGATCTTCCGGCAAAATTCTTATTTCTCACTTGTGTTAATAATATTGGCTGTTAATTGAAATCCATTAATAATAGAACGCAATGAAACTCAACATCAAACAACTAACTTACACGGCAAGTTCAATGAACTGTGAGAAGCAGTGAAACAACAAATTAAGATGATTAAATATGCTCATTTCAGACGAGCTAGTGCTTAGACTCAAGTAGTTTCCTCCTCGGCTGGTGCTAAATGTACATTAGATTCATAAGCTGCAATCCTTTTATACATTTTCAATTAGCATAAACTTTTAAGTTGCCCAAAAGCCGACTCTGTGCAAATTGGCAAAACCCGTTCAACCAAATTAGTTGTTCAATTTTCCATTCGGCTGTCGGTGTGATTCGTTTGAGTGTGTTGGCGCAGGCCAATTTTGTGCTTATCGGTTCATTGTTTATGTTAATTTTATAGCACATTTAATTTTAGTATTTTACAGTGGGCTCCGCCACTTGGTCCGTCCTGCCCAGTTGGGCCGAAATGTTTTGCGGTCCGTTTATCGCCTGATGCGAGGGGCAGCAAATGAAATGCGGTATGCAAATTGTGACGTTTTTGTAAAACACCAAATAAGCTTCTAATTAAGTTTTCATGATTGCTGGCATAACAATGTTATGGGGTCGAATTGCCCACCAGACCTTATCGGGTGGTGCACGGATTTCATTTCAAATATTTGCACACGAAGCTGCATGGAATTTCTCGTTTTAGCGCAAATTTGAGGATTATCTCTGCGCAAATTAAATATCTCGGCTCTGGGGGACTTAATTTCTGCTTTAAGCGAGCCTCGATTATCTCCATTTGACTCCATTCAAATTCAGTTGACATTCGCTTATCAACTGCAAATCGCTTGAGGAATATATATTCCCCGGCCACTAAGACGCCTTTTCACTTTCCTCCAGCTGCCAATGCCATTAACTCATTTTGCATGTCAGCTGAGCTCAAAAAAGTAAAATTTCGATGCATTAGGGCGACTCGCTTTTCCCACCCCCACCCCCCTTCACTGTTTTCCCACGAGACTTGACACTAAAAAAATATGCGAAGCAAGTCGGAGCATCGAAACAATGACGGAAAATGTCGTGCATAATTTAAAGGAAAATTCTGCGGAAAACGATGTCAAGGTATTGCTGACTGTGTTCTTTGGGGGGTTGGCTGTGACTGCGATGATAATGGTGCATGTCCCAAAAGGATTTTCCCTTACAGCATTAGCTGTTTAATCTTGATGCAGATTGGGAGGCTTTAAGAAGCTGAGTCTGACGTGGGAAGCTAGTAAGCTGCGTTAGCCCAACTAACGCAATCTTAATGGCAATTTTTCACCTCGTGGTTAGCGCTGAATTGTTCTATTTAGTTGCATTGTACACTGCATAAGCATTTTACGGCTACGTCTTAAGTAAACTTTTAAAGATTTTCCATCCCATTTGAGCGTTAACTTTCGTATACTTAAATAGCAATGTTTGCTCTTTTTCCCCCAGTCCCGAGTCGACCTCTACTCCTTTCATAAATATATTTGCCATTCAAATGCAAACGCTTTGCTCATAAAATTGTACCAGCTGCAAATAAAAGTATTTCAACAAGTCTGTATATACATAAAGCATTTGTCAACGGTTCCGTTCAAGCTTCCCGCTCCCGTTCCACTTCCTCCTGCCAACAACCTTAACTCCCTTTCCGTGCCGCTTTGCCTTTGGCGAGTCATTGAGGCGGCTCCTGCGCTGATCCTGTTCCTTGTTGAAAGCTGCATTTCCGGTCACTAATACAAGTCAAAGTACAAAGTTGCTTGGCTGCCTGACTTCCCACACCAGCCCACTTTTGGCTCCACTGAGAAGAAAATGTTAAAGTTATTTTATCAATATGATACATATCAATTGTCGGTACCAAGCACGTATTTAATATCAAATTTGAATGTGTATTTTAATAGAATAAAGTAATTTTTAAAGTTCGCAATTATATCTTATAGATTCATTTGAAACATGTATATTTCTCAGTGGCCTCTTCTCTACTTTCAACTCCCTGCCACGGCACTTAGCCAACTCCATTTTGGGCGGCCATCCCATCCTTCTGTCTCTATCCAATTCCCGCAGACCCTCTCCTTCTAGCTCTCTATATCCGTCTCTATCTCTCTGTATGTCGCCGTGCCTCGCTGATGATTTAAGTGCACTTTGATGCACATTTTTCGTTGCTACTTGCAACAGAAGCAGCATCAGCAGCTGCCCCAGATAATTTAATTAAATTATACGCTTCCTTACGTGCGTGGGCGAATGGGGGGAGATGGGCGGGGCTCGGCGGTCAGGGGTCAGGGAGTAATGGGTTAAGGGGGGCTCGCATTTTAATAAGGTTTGTTGGTTAGCTAGTTTTGAGGTTGAGCTGAGTGTAGTTTTGGTTTAGTTGCATGCGCCCACACCCCAGCCTCTTTTGGCTTTCGGGGCTGCCAGCCATCTGGGTTGGAAAAGCAAAGGAAAGTGGAAAGTGGAAACGAGTGGGCGTGGAGGAGAGGGCCCCGGGGGAGTCTGATAACCTAACTTGAATGGCTATTGCACCAATTTTTTATTCAGACATTAAAGCTCAAAATGGCATAAAAAAAGGAGTAATTATCATTTATGGAAATAGTACGGTTGCAAATTCAAATTGGTCTTGAAAAAGGATATAAAAAATGCTGGAAATCGATTGGATTCTAAAGAATTGAATTCTATATCGATATCTATCTTTCATGTACATGTATGTGAAGGAATTGGTAGCGGAAGTATGCAAGAAGTTATATCACTATTCATTCAACATGTATATATTTTCTATTCGCTGTCAGTTTTTAAAATGTCAAAAAATATACCGCACAATTTTTGGCTGGGAAATTAAGTTTGAATTATTTGCATTTGTCTAGCTACAGGAATAAAGCTTTATAAGAACGGAAATGCAAATGCAAACGAAATATTATATATTAACAGTAATGTCATAAATCAAAGTCCTTGTCGTACCACCCTTCACTATAATAGAAATTTATTGCATACTACATTTGGGACCAAATTTTTTTTTTTTTTAATAACGTTAAAAAGATGAAGCTAACCGGCTGCGTTAGCAAAAAGTGTTAAAAGTTATTCGTCAACGTCACAACATCGTTGATGGTGCCACACACACCGTAACCAGCAGAAGATAGGTAAACAAAAAATAAAATAACTCACAAAAACATATGCCAAAAAAAAAAAGTGAACACATTCAGTGTTCATAAAGTCATCATGTTTTCATATTTCAAGACTGCAACCACATTGCTGTTTGCCCATGTTCTTAAAGTGGTAACTGCCCAAAAAAGAAACTCCGCAAAAGTTTCTGGCCAGCAAAAGGTAAACAAACTCTCGCAAATTCCCAGCAAACAAACTTCAACTTGAACACACCCAAAATGTCTTCATTTTCACCTGTTTTCAAATGCTGTGCCTCCTTTTGCTTTCCACATAACGCCCAACACAGTTGCAAATGTGCAGAGACGACAACACGGGCGGCAAAAGAAAAACCTCAGACCCAAACATATTTGCATAAACAGAACCCCACTTTGATGGTTTTGCGGAAAGGGCCCAGAATGTCCAGGGTGTTTCAACTATCATATGCAGTTGGTCCAAACGCTGTACATTTTTATAAAATATTTGGTTGCTCTTTTGGTTTGGTTAGCGAGGACTTCTGTTGCCCCTGGGAAAGTAATATTACTTAAATCGTATGTGTATCATTCAATTTTTACTTCACTTATTTATTCATTAACTTAACTTCGAAGTTGTTTAATAAATGGATCTTGTTTCATATCCCTTTTGCAACACTACCACGCCCGAAAAGAGTGTTCTAAATTTGCCTTAAACCATCGCAAACCCCTGGAGTCCTCTCCACATTTCTTGCTGTTGTGCGGCTGTGCTTGGCATCATCAGGTTAGTGTTTAACCTCTGCAGAGTGCTGCAGTCCACTCAAAAAGTCTTTGACTTGCCATTCCACAACCCCTTTTGGCCAACTTGGGCCGGCAAAAAGCCGAGGCAACCAACCAGTAAACCGAGGCAGCCAGTCAGCCAGAGTTAACCAGTCGCCGTAGTCATCATCATCCTCGCCAGCATCATAATCTTCAGCATCATAATCGCCGTAGTCGCTGCTCGGCATAGCTTTTAGCCACTCGGCTTGCTCTTTAACGCGTTAACGGGTTAAGTTGCCTTTTGTGACCATATTTTGTTTTTAGCCATGCCTAAAACAACAAGGGTGCACCACAAAAATACGTTCTTGACACCGTATTTTTTCGCACGACTGCCAGTAAAAATGTTTTTAAAGTCGAAGCATCTTGTTACTAAAAATAAAAAACGAGATCCTAGACTAGAAATAGTATCGAAGTTCTATGGCTTACATGCATGTTTTCACATTGAGGTGGACAACGGTATTTTGCTCAGTGTACACGGATATGGAAACAGAACACGGACGGTTTATGTGTAATTAGCCACGCCGACTTAGCCATAATCCGTGCGGCCGCCGTGTTAAATGCCTTGTGGACAGATTTTAAAGCCAACTCTGAGGTGACTAAAGCCACCGCAGCGGCAAACCGACAGATTTATCCCATTTTAATCGACTGGTGAAAGCAGGAAAAATGCTGAAAGCACGACCTCCAGGAACTTAATTTTTCCGAGCCGCAACAACTGTGGCTACTTCATTTCTTCGACCGCGCTTTCCACTCACTTGCAGGCGGAATCAGACAAAAAACCAGATGGGGGTTACTGAGTGTCACTAGCTGACAACCCCCCGATGAACATAGGCGTGGTGTCCTGTCTAGGACTTAGCACGACTTCCCCCCGCCGATTTTCCCAGCCACCCATTTCTGTCTGAGACTTGTCGCACTGCCTGCGGTTTTGACCCTCCAATTTAAGCCACGTTCGCCCTAGCAAAGCAGTTTATGTTCTACAAAATTCATATTAAATCGAACAAGTCTGTACATTTTTTTTAACAGTGTATAGATACCTTAAATCGTTTTAAGGAAATATAATAATATTTTAATGTGTATTATAAGTAGAGAAGTAAAGTTGATTCTCTTTAGCAGAACATTGTTATATTATTATTATGATATTACTTGATTGCGTGTGAATATCTGAATACTATTAAGTTTCGTATCTAAAAGTTTGTTGTATGTAGCTCAGTAAGTCAGTAGGGCTCATAATAACGAGGAAACTTCAAAAACTATCCTTGGCTAAGGCTTATAGGACTGGCATTAAAGTAATTCAAGACCGTTTCCATCTCTCGGGAGCCAACGACTTATCCTCGGGCAATCATTACTTGCTTAGCACATCACGCGTCTTAAAGGGAAGGCGAACCCTATTTTCTGGATTTCATTTCAAAGCATTTTTTCCACGCCCTCTGCGGCATTTTTCTTCCGCAGAACTTTGTCATAATTTTGCAGTGAGGCACGTCGACTTCCACGGACTCCGCACTCCGGACTCCTGACTCCGCCGACTCCTGCGAGTGCCCGGAATCCTCTGACGCTCGGCCCCGGGCCTCAGCTAGGCTGTCAGCGTGATAACTCCTTTTCGTGTTAAACATTTTCAACTCGCCTTGAGTGCGCGGCTTGTACGGGTTCCATGGGCTCTATGGGTTGTACGGGTTTTACGGGCTGTACGGGTTGTATGGGTTATGCAGCAGCTGTCGCCTGTGCGGACGCACACAAACAAGGTCCTGCACTCACACTCATGTGCACTGGAAGAAAGTTGTTCCTTAAAGCGCCGCTGTTAAAGAAACTGAACCATTCTCTGCACCTATAATATGAATATGAATTCAAATGTATCTCTTGTTATCTCTCTTTACAACTTTCTTTATAGGAACGAAACTCACACTTCTTCTATAGACTGTTTGTTGGATGCAGGTAAGGATAGTGAGAGGTTCTTATATTTTTTCATAATTAAAGAGGCTTAAATTGTCGTACGAACATTTTAGTGGGTAGAGCTTTCATTCTTGCAGTGCAAAGATGCTTCCCTGTCGACTCGGTCACACTCTGACTGTCGAGCGTCCATTGGATGGAGGGTGGTGGCAGGAGGACTCCGCCGCGTGTCCTGCGAGGCTACGACTCTTTTGGAGTCAACTGCATGTCAGTTTTGTTCGCTCCTCCAGCCTTCGCCTGCTTTTGATTACAATGCTGGTTATGTTCTCACCCTCGGCGAGTGCGAGTGTGTGTGTGGCAGCCTCGTCCTGCTGGATCCTGCATCCTGGATCCGGGATCCTGGATCCCGGCATCGCTTGCCTCTGATAACACGTTAAGTGCGCTTGTTTATCCAGCAAGATAATTTGGACAAGTGTCACCTCTCGGATTTTCACGCGCCGGCTGCAAAATAAAAAGTAACCCCTGCGAAAATGTCGCAACTTTTCTGAAATATGTACGAGTATGCATGCATGCAGGTCGCCAGAAACTAACTAACTAGCTGCAGTTAGGGTTAACTGCCGCTGGATCAGGTGCAAGACCGGGCTGGGAACCTGGCTTTGGTCCTCCTGGACCGGGATTGTCTCATTTTATTTTGCGGTGCCCGCCGTAATTTCGCTTCCAGCCAGCGCTTCGTGGCATATTTTTTGTTTTCCGGCAGAGGGGCGTACGCGTAATTGGTGTTTGTGGTTAGTTTCGGGTTTGTCCGCACCAAAAGGCAGATGCCACCTGGTGGCACTGTGGGTGTTGGCACTTTAATGTTGGCCTAGGCTGCTGCTAAGCTCTGATTTGCTCTATAGGAATTTTGGGTAGATATTCCTCTCAAAGGGTTTTACTTTAAGCGCTTCTCAGGGCATGGAATCATGTATTTTCCCACAGTTGTTCATTATTTAGAGCAAGTTCAATATAATACATATTTTATTGTGCTTCTTAAAGGTCCTTTAATATATGTAGCTCCAAATAATCCCATTTCCATTGTGCACCTCAAATTCCTGCTTCTTTATAGCCTAGCCACTAAAGGCGATGTGTCTTGGAATTTTCGGACATTCCGAACAGTCCGAGCTCACCTGACCATCGCAATGCCGTGCCAGAATTAACCCACATTAACCGGAGTCAAGTTGAAATCGAGAACACAATATCCTCGGAAAAACGCGCATGTCCGTCGGAATCCCTGACGCATGCAACATTTTTTGACAGCAATCAGATGTTTTGGAATGTTGGCGCCCAGACACACATATACACACACACAGACGCAGGGGCAAACGCTCACACCGACGGAGAGAGCTTTGTTTTTGTTAACCTTGCCTAACGACGAATGGCGAAAACAAAACAAAGACGTGGAGAGGCAACAGCGAGAGTCGGAAAAGCGGGAGCACGTGCAGAGCGGAGGAAAATGAAAATCTTGACTGCGCGTGCGCACAAAATCCGCTGAATGGAAGTGCCAGAGAGGCGAAAGCTTCTTTTTGGCCTGCCTTTCGGGGCGTCCAGGATTCCGAGTTTGTGGCCAACTCATTACGTTCGAACGTCAGTAGTTGAAACAAGGACGCGTTACGTGCAGAATACGCAGCGCGCAGCCAGGGAAAATCGCATAAATCGCGCAGCGCGTTGAGTTAAGCGGATGAAGTTAAAAATTGAATATAAATACAGCAATGAAAATGCAGGAAAATTGTGCTGCCTAAGTGCTTAAGTGCTCTAGTGCCCCGTGTGTTCTTGTGCTTTTTCCCAGAGCCAAATTGTGCCGAATCAGCAGATAGTCGTTACGTATACGCAACGTGTGCGGAGTGTTGTTTTATTGATTGCCCAGCAGCAGAGCCACACTTAAACCACTGGGAAAATGCTGATGAAACAGTGAGGATTTAAAGAGCAGCCTCCGCTCCGAGGCTCGAGCAGTGAAATGCGTGCAGCTGACAGTCAAGGTCGCCGACGCCTCATGTCACCCACAAAAACATAAGGATCTACAGAGCAAAAAACAATTCTAATTCTAAAAGCAAACGAGGCATCTTCGCAGTCAGTTTCCAGTCATCAGCAGCTCATCAACTAAGCGAACTTAAAGTAAGCAAAGTGCCAAGTCAGTCAAAAAGTAAAAGAACAAAAATTGAAAATTCCTTTCCTGCCGCACTTGCAAGGATGGGGCCAAGATTTGGTGTGGAAAGGAGGTAATCCCACCGAGAAAGGCTGCCCTCCTTAGTGTGTGTGCCGCAACTTATCTCCTCGGTTAGACACACATGGATACATTATGTGCTCTATATACGATACGGCAGGATATATGTACATATATGGGGAAACAATCCTTAAGGCGGCTACAAAGAAAAGTCTCCTGCCGCTGGATTTGTACTCTTGTACTCTTTCTTTTAGGACTACAAACTGTTGGATTACTGGTGTATTGGTTATTTTCGTGTGCCCCGGCTGACATAGTTTTTGGCTTAGGCTTTTGTCTATTATTTACGGCCTGTGACTGCATTACAGGTAGCCCAGCCAAACGAACTTTGAGTCAGGTCAGGACACAGATTTCCGGGCTGGAGTGCTTGAGTAATGAAAATGTTACTTCACCGCTTTGTTTTCGGATCTGTGGCAGGCAAATAACTAATGGAATTGAGTATGTAACACAAATTGGGGACTTTCTGGCAGCGGATGAGCTTAGTACTTTCATTTAAATATTTAAAAGTATTCCATGTGAGGAAATTGTTAAGAAATGTGCATAAACTCCTTCAAAAATTTTTGAATATAAGCACAAAGTCTAAAAATATATCTATTTCGGAGACTTCTGATTTATAAAAAAAATATGTTAAGCATAACGTTTAAAATGTTTATTGGCGCTCACGTAAGCCAATTTAACCAATAACATTTTTGGCTGAAAGATTCAAGTACATTTCAACAGGATTCTGAGAATTGTGTTCTTCATAAAACGCAGACTTGTCATTAATTTAATGACTATAAGGTATTTGAAAAATTATGCTTTAAATGAGTCTCAAAACTTTCCTGCTCTCGTATCGCGCTCGTCTCAAGTTAATTTCGCCTTAAAGATTGTTGATGACGACCCATTTGCGATATCTACATTCGCCCCTTTCAACTTTGTCATTCTACGGGTACAAGAAAAAGGAGGCGAACATCAACTCACATCAAGTGGAGGTTCCCGCCCACGTGGCGTATGAGTTATGCATTATGGCTTGCCGTTTCGAGTCTTTCCCCAAATATATTTCCATCATCAGAGGCACTTTGTTTGCTCTACGCATTACGACAAATATTTGCCCATCGGACAACATATTCTTGTGTTGTCTTCTGGCTTGTTCTGCCGTATTTTACTCTGCTTTATTTTCTCTATGTTTTCATACTTGTTTGTTACTTTGGCTTGTGGGCCGTGCGAGAACGAGGTCAGAACTAAAATCTAAGCCGAAAGCTCTACCCAAAACAGCTGATGTCAGCAGAATATGTGTGCACGTAACGTGTTTTTTGTTTCAGATTCTCCAGAGAAATACACAGAAAAAACTATGTTTAGTATATCAATAGGTGTGCCATTGAAACTTCAATAACTAGATTTCCATACATCGAACTTACTAACAGGAAAGCTTGATTTTTAGGCAGCAGAGAACTGTTGAAAACGTGAATTTTGTTGTATTGTAAATGATGGTAAATGTATAGTTCCAAGAACAAAGTAAGAAGTTAAAAAAACACATTATCTTTCGTATTCATAGAATCAATTAAAATCATAAAAGTTTAAAAACCATTATTATGTTAGGATGTGCAAATTTATAGATGAGAGTTATGACTTCAATATCCCTTAGTATTAATAACAAAATTCTATTCAAATATGGTAGTGAGTTACCTTATAAAAATTGTGATATCATACCTTATTATATATTATACCTTATATATATACCAAATTAAATCGATTTAAATATGGAAAATCGCCAAAAGTGTAATGGAACTTAGTGATATTTCTTCCGAGTGTTAGGCAGACCTCCAAGTCAGTGGACAGTGGGTGTGGGCTTGGAGGTGGTGCCCCAACAGCCACTCGACCATGGCCGAGAGCGGTGTCAAAGACTTTTTGCGGACTTTGATTTATCAGCAGTGCAGCCCACAGGCGACTGCTGCACCCACACACTCGCACTCATGGACTGGTTGTGAGTTCTAGCATAAATTAAGTGTTTATTTTGGCTTCAGCTGGGATGTCGTTACATTTTATGCATGCCAAACTTCCTCGGCTGGTCATCATAAATTTATTCTGTCTAGCCTGCTTTTAGGCGCTACTAGCAGTGCTCGCTTGTGTGGGTGAGGGGAAACGAAAGTGTGCCAAATCGGAAACGGAAGTGATCGGAATGAAAGTACTGCCTTCGATTTTATTTGGCATAGTTTATCACATCATTGCCGATATATAACTATAACTAGAGACGTCCATTTATTTTACCATTTAAATCCCGAAGTAAAATTTATGGACTTATAACTTAAATAATCAAATCAATTCAACTGGCTGATCAGTTATATGAGCACATAAGCCTATACATAATAATCAAGCCAGAAAAACAATTTGTTTTACTTATATCCTCTCATTCGAAGTAGTGAGGCAACTAATAAACATTGGTTTTGCCACTTGGCCGCACACACAAGATTCATGTTATTTATATAAGCTTCTTCCATTTTTAAAGCTAATGCCGTATGCACATTTCAATCTCGGACCGGAATAAAAAAGAGAGAGAGGTGAAAGGTGGCGGCGAGAATAGGAAACTCTCGCTGATTTATGTGCTAGTTTTCCTGGCGATTTCTCGCTTTTTTTTCCTGCGCTTTCCATTTTCGCTTTGGCCCCCTCTAACTAGTTTTTGAGAGTTGTGCAGCAGCATTTTACTCCAATTAAATTTTCATGCCATATGAGCATTTCGCACAGCAACTGGGACAACAACAAGGACGAGAGCTCACACAACGAGACGCTATTTTCAATTTCCGCTGCACAGAAGTGCAGAAAGGAATGCGATTTTTAACACAATTTCACTTTGCCGGGCGAACAACAGGCTGCGAGTGTGCCACTGTGTGAGTACTTGGCATAGAAAACGTTGACGACTAAAAACAACAGGCCAGACCCCATCGAAAGCACCCGCTCCCCCTGCCCATTGCCACCCATTACCACCCATTCCCGCCCACTCCCGACCAATTCCATCCGACTCAAAACCCGACGACCCGACACATCGACCCAGAAAACCCTTCGCCTCACTCACCGACTGACAGTTCAAGTCAAAATGCCCTTTTATTGAGATTTAAGCATTTTTGGGTCATTTCCGAATTGTGTTTGCGCAACAGAGATATACGCTGGCGGAGCGAGAGGGCACGGCCGGCGTTTAAATATTAAAAACCTTGTAACGAAACTACTAGGAAGCCCGGAAAATCAATAACCAACAGCGGCCAGAGTTGAAGGCTAAACGTGGCGCTACAAAAATAAAAGGCATCGGACGAGCCAGTGGAGAAAAAAAACATAAAGCCAACAACCAAAATGGGCATTTTGCATGCATAGATACATGAGATCTGCGAAGGATGGCCGCACATGATGAAAAAGGATACATGGCTGCGAAAAAATGAAACAACGAAGGGCAATGAAAATGGAAAAGTTGTTAAAACGCTTGTTTTATTGGCATTTAGCCTCAGCTTGTTTGAGAACACAATATAACACGATATTGTAATGTAAATAGTTGAGCCAACACGGTTTTTCCAACCGTACTTTTCAGCTGCAAAGTAGGGATTTTCCCGCAAGTGCACAAGCGATTCAATGGGCTTTTAAGTTGCAGTGGAATTTTACACGGAATAAATGTCTCTGTGTGAATTATGAAAGCAAGCTTAACAAGTTTTCATAGGAGTTATTTTTAATGAATGCCTGATTTTAATGTCTCCCAATGGCAGCACAAATCTATGGCCAATACTTAACCAATGTCATATGTAAAATTTTATCATATATTTTATGCAAGTTCCAAATAATGTGAATACTCCACATAAGCCACGAATTCCGCTTGGAACATCAATCAAATTAAAGTATCAGGCATATGTAGCACACCGCTATCCAAATGCGGAACTGGGATCCATTTGCTGGTGGATATTTCAAATGTAAATTACCATAATGTGACCGACATTTTATTCGGGGGCTTCCGTGAGCATCGTACTTTCACTTTGACTTTCAGCAAAGCGCTGCTATTTTATATTCCCCAACCCGCTCTCACCCCCTTTCGGGCCAACTCTTCTTTGGGCCATTTCGGCTGCTCTTGGCCCTTTCGCGTGTGTGAGTTTAATATATCGCGCCTTATAATGTACGTACTGCGGGTTGCTGTTTGCTCTTTGCCTTGCATGCTGAAAATGGAACTCGGAACTCTCGGCGTAAAAACAAATTACATGTGGGTTAGCCCCCGTTTTCCATCACCCACCACCCCTTCTTTCTGACATTTTCAGTCCCTTCAAGGCCACAATAGCGGTCAGGCCGTAGTCGCTCAAAGTTGGTAGCTGTTTGGGTTTGGCTCTGCAATTATATTGTACTGTGTTCCTTTTTTTTGGTTGGGCCAACTCTCGGCTCTAATGAAAAATGTTCGCAGGCCGAGCGGGCGCTTTTCATGTTTTCATAAATAATTAAATTTTCTCGTTCTGTTTGGCCTTTGTGCGCGGCGGCGGGAGCGGAATAAAAAATGAAATTGAAACGGGCCCAGGGTCGCCACTAATTAGGAGCGTGTTTCACTGGACTCGGCTTCGCTCCCAGAACGGATGCATTAAATTTGCAGCGAAAGGAGGAGAAAGTTCGAGGGTCTCTATTCAAGTGGCTTCTTGTCAAGTTGCTGTTGCCAATTATGCAAAGTTTTCGGAGCCAACTTGACGTGGCCAATTGCAAACTGAAGCACTTGGACTGGCTTTTCAACTGCTGCTGTATTTGTTTTCGATACTACGTCCAATGGTCATTTGCCAAGTTAGGACACAGTGAAGCAAAATGGTTGTCTAAAAAATATTGTGATAAGTTAGAACATTTTACCAAACGCCGGAATCATGGTTCACAAATTCAACTTTTAAATACCAATAGTTTAGTGAATCAAATTTTATGTTATATAAATATTCCTCTAAGTTTAGGGCATTTTGTTTGTATAATGAAAGGCTTTAGTTGAAAGAAAAATAAACCAATTGTCTATCTAAATAGTGGATGGTTACAAGTAAACTTTATGAGAATTTGTTGATAATTTATAGCCAAAAATTTCCTAATTTCCATGAACAACATATTTAAACGATTCGGGATTAGGTCTATTTACAATTTGGTTAATTTTAATTAAATATGTTATATTTTAAATATCACTATACTCTGAGTTTAATGCGACAATCAGAGTTTAATCCAGCCAGCCTGAATAGTTTACTGATTGAAGTGGCTACAAATTTCGGCACTTGGCCTTTTTGTTTGCCAGCCAACTTCTCACATTGTCAGCTTGGCCACAATTACCCAAGGCACCTGAACAATCTGTAAGGGAATATATAAAACTTTGTCCTGATTAAATCGATGACAACCTTTTCCGACGAGTTCCGTTTTTCCTTTCGAGGATCGAGTGGGTTTCTTTTCTTTGCTGTGTTTTGCCAGGCGAAATTGAACTGTGCCATTGGCAGGCCCAGGAGGGCTGTTGTTTGTTGTTGGTTGCTACACTGGTCCTGCTGCCACACCCCCTTTATCCTTGGAGAGATGTAACTTCCACGGGGTACTACGTGTCCGTTGCGCTCTGTTTGCGTGAGCCGGAGAAATGCAAGGACCTCTGCGTCTGCGGCTGCTTCAGCTTTTCTTTTATTTTTTTTCGCTCACATGCCATTTCATTTTCCGGCTTTTCTATTTCACTTTATTTTTATTTTTGGCGCTGCCAAAGTTTATAAGTTTCGCAGAATTTTCTGCTGTGCCATCGGTTTTGGCCGCTGTCCCAAAAGTCAAGCATCAATTTGATCAACTCTTGGCGCCAGTCTTTAATATGTTTTCAATTTTTTTCCTCTTTCGCATCGAATGCGAGTCCTCAGTTTCGCCATATTTCGGGGAAAACCTCAGACAGTTTATTGTTTTTCTGGCTCAGAGCTTGTTACACGCCATTTAGTTTTACTTTGCATATGGAAAGGAAAGCGGAAAATGTTTGCCGAGAAAATATTTCAGCTGCGCTTACAAATTTTCATTCGGATTGCAATACTTTCTTGCACATGACAAGAAGTTTGCTGTGCGTTCGCAGGCAAAGTTAGTTTGGAAACGATTTTCCTGGTCACAGCAATTGCTTTTTGTGTCTCGTCTTGTTTTTATTGTCGAGCAGCTAATTTGAAAGTTTTCCCAGAAATAAGAAATCAAAAGATTGATGCCGGACAAATTGCAAAAGTCACATAAATTTCATTAAATCCGATACGCAACGCATCGATAAATGCATCGCATGCTAAATACTATTCGTTAAAGTGAATTCCCATTGAAGGCGGAAAAACAAAAACAGTTTTCCGCTGTCATGCTCGTGTACATTTCGACTTGGCGCTGTTCGATGAAAAATTCAGGCCAACGGACATCATTGTTATCTAGCGTCCTTGCTTTGCGGCTGTCAAAAAAATGCTATCAATTAATTTTAAAAGTGGAATTATGAATGGTAAAAACTACATGCTAGTATAAGCCCGTTTATAGGTAAGCAAACAGTAAAAGAATTGAATGGAAAGTGCTTGGAACGACACAGCAAATTTGAAACTGTTTTTGCCTACTTTTTGTTGGCTGTAATTTGATTTGCATAAAAACTAAATAAATTGCCAAGATAAAACTCCACAGCAAGTGCTCAGACAAAAAGAGAAAAAGTAGAAACGTGACACTCGGTTGCTGGCCACAGAAAATCAAGTGCCAATAAATACCAAAAATTTTACAATAAACACGCGCCGGGCCAAAAGTGCAGGCCGTATTGGAATCCGAAACTAGTGGGTATCGAACATCAAACTGGTTCATAAACAAGTGATTGGAAGAGGCACAAGGCCATATATACACATCTATTTTTGTTTGCATATCCGCAGGCAATTTGTGAAATATTTTATTGAAATTGATTTCGGTTGGCTTAGACTGTTGAGCCTTAAATAATGGAGGGAATATTATTTGAATGATGAATATTTGGGCAGATACGCAATGCTCTGCAGAATATTAAAGGCGTAGTTAACAAATGCATCCGATGTTGTATTTACCCATAACAAATGCATTCAAATTACCAATAAATACCGCATCTAAATGTATGCCAATAGAAATACTCTCACCCAATTACGAACACTCCTCTTTTCACTTTCTCCGCCTGCCATTCACTGCTGGGAAATTTCATTTTCTAATAGGCGCCAATATGGCTTTGATTGAACGCTCGCCAAAAACTAGGCCACAGAATTCAACAAAAGAAAAGGGGAGAAGACAAAAATTGAAGAATTGAGGCCGTCGCCGTTCGCTCCTTTCCGCGCTTTCCCTCCATTTCCCTGCATTTCCCACGATTTCCCAGCGCTGTCTCCGCATTTTCCCCCTTCTGCGCAGCTTGTCAAGTGGCTGCTTCAGAGCTCAGTGTTCTGAGCAATGTGGGCTAAGTTGAGCTCTGCTTCTCGTCTATTGATTGCATTAAAGGCGGGATGTTCGGAGAACCCACCAAATTTTACGTATACGTACATTAAAATTCAATTTACGTCTGTTCGATTCCGCTGCTGCCGCCTGATAGCTTGAACTTTAATTAAAGCCACGAACGACAGGGTGATAAGGGTCATTGATTAGGAAACATGGCCCCGAAACTGGCGAGCACGTGTGCCAGTCCCTATAAATGAAATGAAAAACCCGAGAAATCGACACACACACACACTGCTGCATCAAAGGACATAATCAAACATCAACAGCGAGCAAAGTAAATGTCGCTGATGTAATTTATTGTTCGAGGTGTCGCCGCAAATGGAAACGACACCTTTCGGCTTGGCTCGGTTAATTAAAGAAATATAAATAAATTTATGGTCTGTGCACTAAAAATAAAAGCAGGCACCTTTGTGGTTTCCAATTATTAATGAGATTGGTAAATAGAATACTCGTAAATTTATCGGATATATTAGCTGTTTAAAATACGCCAAAAGGATAAAGTTTTATAGATTTATATAAGTAAATACATTTTCTTTGAGTGGTTCTTGATGAAGAGCCTCTCCTTGATGAAGGCGCAAGATATTGCCAAAATATTTGACTAATTAAGCCATTCAGCGCGGGACGGACTACAGGCGACTTCGTGGTTGCCTGACATTCTGGCCATAATGTTCTGGTGACACGCAAACACGTAGACAATCGTTACCATCGGAGGCACTGACAATGGGGATTCCCCTCTTTGGGGACGAAACAGAATAATTTCGGTAGTTGGGCTGGGCATATTTGAAAGTTTTGTCGCAGCACTCCAAATGGCTGTTACTGCTACTGTCATTATTATAGTTATTTGTCAGCATTAGTGCAGTGGAAAGTGGCGCTGACTAAACAAATTAGCACATTTTCGTGTTGCTATAGAATGCTATTTCTAGCTTCTGCTCGGCTGTGCCGGTCTCCCTTGCAGGTGACAGCCAGGTGAAGTGTCCTAATGAAGGTACGAGGGAAATGGCTCCAAATGGGCGGTGGCCATTAGTTGGCAGGGTGGATTTTCAGATTTCGGGCTTTAGGGGCGCATAATGAGGAGTGTTTCACGAATGTGGAGTGAAAATCTGCGCAATTTCGGCCAGGATTCTCCCCGTTGGGTCTGCAATAGCTTTATTCTCAGCATATTACCGAAAAATTACTAAATAAGTGGGCGCAATGAGTTCCAGTTACGTGTTAGTGTTCAAAATGGAATTGGGTTGGATATGTACCAAAGCTTTTTTTGGCTAATTAAATATATATCCATGAAATGAGAAAACAAATTGGAAGATCCATGCACAGCTTCCCAACTATGAATTTTTGGTAAATTCTGTAGGTTTCTGTTTTTAGATAGATATTCTAAATTGTTTGTAGTACGCATTGTGAAGATTATTACTGTAGCACTGTAGCAAAAAGCTTAAAACCTAAGGTACAGAGAGGAATCGGCCTACGACTATCCCCAAAATTAAGAACTTGAATATTAAATTAAACAGAGTTGTAGAGAGGAATTAACCAATTTAATTGTGCCACCTTTCACGGATGAAACTGAGCAAAAACTGCTCTAGAAAATGTAATCAACTCGAATTTCAATCAGCCATTAAATTTAAAAAATTTCCCCAGCTAGTTATGCACATTTTACAGTCTCTGCTTTATGGCAGGCACATTCCCCAGATTCCCCTACTTTTTCCCAGCAGTTTACATTCTTTTAGTACGCCACCTCTGCCACCTTTCCCCACTCTCACCTCGACTACCTATGCTTTTAATTAAAGCCACAAAAATGCAGCACACGGGAGAAAAACAAGGCGAGAGACACGTTTTACTGCAACCAATTAAACCGTAACGAATACATTATAATTTTATTTTTATTTTAATATTTATGTGTTTTTCGCTATGCGCCCCAAGTGAGAACCTGACTATGTGTGTGTGTGTCATAAAACGGCGCCCAATCACTTAAAACTAACGAAAAATCCCCCTCCAGTGTCCCCAGATCCCCGAAGTCGTGTGCAGCTTTCCCTCCGCAAATATAAATATCACACCTTTCCAGCCGCCCCCACATATCCGTTTTAAAATGGATGTATATACCCTAGTTTTCCTCCAAGACAATGAAAGCTACTACAACTACAACTACACAGCCATGCTTTTCCTGGCTCGGTCTGCGTGTAGTGCAGTGTATTCCGAGTAATCAAAAATGCAAATCGAGCCCATGAATTTCGAATTAGTTTTTAGCCTGCCAGGACGAAGGGCCGGGGAGGATGGCGTGGCAGTGTTTAGGCCACGCGGATTTTAGGCTAACGAACACACGTACTCGACTCCGGCCGTATCTCTAGTCGCCCCACAGCTGTACGTGTAACAAATTTGTATCAGTTAGGCCGTGGCCAGGAGGATTGGAGGATTGCGCGGACTGGGGGATTGGATCGTTCCCCGGCAGCGTTTACCTGGTTTACCTGCCATGCCAGCATAACCGAAATCTACGGAACCAGAAAAAAAACAGGTAGAAGTACACGAAAATAGTTATCGGCGTGAGGCAACAGTTGAAATCAGAGACATGGTTGCGTGAGGCCAATTAGGAGCTGCGTATTTGTGCCGCCCGAGGTCGCAAAACACTGGAAAAACTCAATGCTCAATCTTTTTGGGGGCATTTTCCGAATCAACGTTTGACATGTTTGTAGTGGAAGCATGAAAAGATTTTACCCTTATTTTACATTCTACATTACAATACATTGAAGTCTATCCTAGGGTATTTTTATAAAATTATCTCGTAGTTAATGTAAACAAAATCTCTCCTTGCGGAGCATATACTCTCACGATGACACCTCCGCGATCCAGGACACGAGGCTCAGCGCGAAGTGAGGCCTGTGATTTGTGGCCTCTGTTGGTTTTAGACTCGGGATGATCCTGTGCCAGTGCCTCCGACCAGCTCCATTTGGGCCCCATGTACGTGACGCGCATTTCCGCAAGTCCGCCTATCAAATATAAAGTGCCAGCAATTTATATTTCAACGCAGCGATGGGCGGCGGTTAGGTGGGCGGGGGCGGAATTCTGGCAGTCAAAGCCAAGCAAATCAATGTAAATATTTTTAAGGAAAGAAATCAGCCACAGCAAAGGAGGCGAAGGCGAGAGGTTAAAGCGATTGTGGACTGGAAAATGCAGGCCGAGTCAAGAACTGCATTTGTCGGCTTTCGAAAGAGCTCCTCTTATTTTTCCCTTCCGATTTTCCTTTTTTCGGTTGCTTTCTGCCGCCCCCTCCCCCTCCGGTTTCCCCACCCTAGCAGTGGCATTTTCAATTTTACTTTATATGCAAATTTGGCATTTTGTAGCAACTGCTGCCATTGATAGCTCTCGGTTTCCCACCAGCTTCCAGTCCAGTCCAGTCTCCGCTATATTTTTCAGTTTGCTTCCGCAACGTAACCCATTCGGAACCCGGGTCTTTAAGCCAGCTTTACTTGAGGCGGCCATTGCATTTGAATTTCTATAAATTTTTCATTTTCCATTTAGTTGCAATGGCACGCCACAAAATAAAAGCGAACGTTTGTTTCCAACACAAACTAAATCCCCCGAACATTCTTGCAATGTTTTTAAGGCTGTTTTTCTTCAATTTCAAATAATGCCGTATACTATATTTTTGTGTGTTGTGGTTTCGGAATTCAAAATTTACCTATCAAATCAATTCTGGGTGATATGTATAAGTAAAATATGCTTAAATTGTGGATCTAAGCTTTTAGTTTATCTTGAAATCATATAGCAGCTCTTAAACGTTTGACTTAAGTGGCAGGCAATTAGTTTAGTGAGATTTGAAGTTATTCTTTGAGTTGTACTTGAAAATAAATCAATATATGATGATTTAGTAATATATTTCACGAGAAACGATATATTTGTTTTGTTTTTATCTGGCAGACCTCGAATTCCTATCTGTATTGAAGTAGTAATCAATGGTGGAGCCGTTATGGCGTAAATACACCATAAATATACCCTAAAACTGTGGCACTCAGGCACGTAGTATTCATTCATACACCATCTAAAAGCCGCATTTTCCCACCAACTGCCATTAATCTTCCCAAAGTCGCCACACGTAAGTGGGCACCTCAGCTCCCTGGAATCGCATGGATCCGCTTGGATCCCCCAGAAACACCCATATCCCCCTGGCCACACACTAATGGCACTCTGATGCTGCTAACAAAGTCTAAAAATCCGACCGAAAACTGTTTGCCATCGCTCGACTCTGTCGCCGCCGCAGGCGATGGGCAAAAGTGTCAAAGTGCTAAAGTATGTTCAAAGATTCATAAGATTAAATGCAAAAGCCTATCTCTTTCTCCTAGAACAGCGGTCTGTATAGCCGTCTCTGTTCGTCCTAGTGGTGTGTCTACTAGACAGCCAAATTCTGCCAATAATAGGTAAGCCAAATCCCAAGGCACTTTAAGCAGAAGAGAACAAAATGTCTGGATATAAGAATATATATTATATCTTATAAAATAAAAATTGACTAGAAATTTGTTTAAAGCATGAAATACTGCTACCCTGTAGCTCCAACAGCTAGAAATGTATTAAACGCATCTCACACAGGGCGTATACTCAATGTGTGTACGGCCAAGACGATGGAACCTATTATGTCCTGTTCGAAGGAAGCGAATGGCATGAAAGGCAAAGAAAAGCCTAAGTCTAGTCCAGGCGCCGAAGGCTACCGACGTCGTCTGGCCAGTCCTTGAACTCACCTCGAGGTTTTCATTTGGCCAGGGCCAATGCATTACATCGCCTGCATTAGCTTTTCCCTGAAAGTTCATTGCCCAAGCCGCAGGGCTCCATTTTGTTGTAAGAAATTATACGCGCAGATAGCGTGAATTTCAATTTTCGCCAGCCTCTTCCGCTTTTCTTGCTCTGTGCGGAATGCCGCGGCGTAGTGAGCGCGAAAAATTTAAATTGAAAATGCAAAATGCTCATATGCAATTTGTTTGGAAGAAAAGCTGAGGGGGCTTTGGTCCTTTTTACAGTTTGCCGGGAATAAAAATCCACGACGGTCTACATTGTTGTCAGTTTGTAGCTTTGGCTACAATCGTTTGCTTTACGACCACACCCTTACACACCCACACACCCACACACACACACACACATGCACATGAAGGCAGGACAAGAGCATTTGGCATTTTATGCGAAATGTTTCCCCGGCGAAGGAGCCGTCGGGATTCGGCATTATAGTTGTATGAGATGCCGGCCCTACTTCTTTTACCAATTCCAACTTCGGCTGCAAATTCCCGCCATTCCACTCTTTCGCCAGGCTTTAAAATTAAGTTTACATTTTTAATGGGCAAAAGTCCGTGCCCTTTGGCTTTGCAACTGCGTCAGTTTTATGTTTGCCAACTTTAATGGTCATGACTTTCGGTACTCCGTTCGCCAGTTGATAGTCAGCATGAGAAATAGTGGAAAAAGACATACGGAACAGGAGTATGTGGCAAATAAGTCATATCATATGGCAAATGATGGGAGCGTAGAGGACGTCACTTGGATAAGGACTCCGCAAGGGATTTTGATTAAATTCATGGTCAGGGATGTGGAACAGGATGTTGGATTAACTGTCGGGAAGTGGACAATTTCAGCTTTGTAATTCGTTTCTTGCAACACAATTTTTTACAGTAAATAAAATCATTCTAAGATAAGATGAGTTTTTCCACAGCAATTTTCAAAGCATATTCCGTTTCATGCAATTAACTGCTTTGTTGCACTTTTCTATCTCATTTCCATATACTTTAACCATTGAAATTTGCTTTTAAGTTTCCTTTTATTTAAATGTGAGATTAAACCCATTTTTAATCCATGGGAATAAATTGCTTAGTTCTTCCCACATTTCCAATCATCTAGAAGGATAATCAACTCTTCTCGCTATGGTTGATCACGGCAATAATTCTTCTCGCTTCGATTGCGAGATCTATTCTTTATAACTGCCTTTCTTATGATTAGTTGGCTTAGTTGATGCCCAGTCGTATGCTACTCATACGCCGCGTAGTCAGCGGCGAAATTCATCACGGAGTGTAATCAAAGTCCGTACTTCTCAAACCCCCCTCGAATTGCGAAACTCGATGGAGCCGCGTTGGCCAAATCACGTTGCAATTGCCACAGACGAAGCTGGAGCGCAAACGAGAGGAGAAACGAGACTCATTAGAGCGAAGCGTGATGCGTGACACCAACTTTAAATTGTGCAAAGACAGGCGACAGGACCTCTGTCCTTTTCCGCGCATCCCTCGCATCCTCCTCCGCCGGTCGCCGACCATTTCCATTTCCATCGCATTGCAGCGTAATCTTGGCCATTACTCAAAAAGTAGCGTCTCACGTAGACTGCGAGTAAAAGAAGCGCGGAAAAAATTGCAACCATCGCTACACCAGGGAAAATTTTATATTATGAATTGACTGAACCCACAAAGTGCGTAATTAAAAACATATTAATTTTTATTGCTTAGAAATTATGGACTAAGGAAATTAATTTATATTAATGCTGCGTGTCCTAAAGTTTTTTCTCCAGAAATAAATATTGTTCCTCTTATATGTACAATCAGATGGGTTTAAGGACCTTTTTTAAAATCGCTATCTGGCTAAGATAGAAAAATATAGAAAATGAATCGGTATTTAAAAAAAAAAACTCTGAGCAGTAACTGAACATATGCCAAAGTTAACTTCAGACCCCAGCAGGCTGTTCTCCATTTTTTGCTGGTGTATGTGGCGCTCTGCGGGTGACACTCTTAGTCTGTTTGTGTTTGTGTTGCCGTTTTGCCGGTGGCACCACCCCCACCCCCCTGCTCAACGGTCACCCACGCGGCGCCACGCCCCTCGGCCTTACGCCTCTGTCATTGGCACAGTCGCGTGGTGGATGCTGCCTTTGAAATCGGGATCCACTGGCAGTCCAAGTCCCCCGTGCCTCCTCTAATGACTTTGTTATGCTAATTTCCCGACGCCTGCTGGCCATTGGGGTCGCCTTGAGCCCAACCGGCTTTTGATCCTGTTTCTTATTAATTTAATGTTAAATATTATTCTTTTTTACGTTTCCTGCCTTTTTGTTGGTGGCGATTGCTCAGTAACAGGAAATGGACAACATTACAAAGTCAACATTTGCACAGCGATTTGCAGGGATTTTTTTAGGACAGAGGTTTCTAATTTCAGTTAAGTGTGCTCTGCGATGCGGAAAATGGCAATATTAGTGCATAACTAATTATATATATTAATTCAGTCAGTTGCTGGCACAACACATGTATTTTCAACAAATATTTAGTACAAAATCATTGATGCCTTAATAAACTATATGTATGCTAAACTATTCATATCCTATACTGTCTTTTTGTGGCCTGCGGTATTCACTTTTCTGGCCCAGATGCGTTTATTTACTGATGTAAGACCAAAGGACATCGTTATCATGGGCTTACCCAGTTGGCCTCACGTTCCTGCAGAAAAAGTGAAACTCTGTCATTTGGTGAAAGGGACTTAGCTGGAAAGCCTTTCATAAGCGTCGCATTAATTCTTTGTCAATTGTGGCAAATTCTTAGTCATCCAGTTGGCCAACCGTCCTGTAGTTTTGTAGCATGTGCCCATAAATGAAATGGAAGACCTTTAAGCCAGGGAAAGCTGCAGATGCAGATGGCCAACAGTGGTGGCATTGGGAAATTGAAAAATTGGGAAATTTTTTTGGACTAGTGGCTCTCTGAAAGTGAAAGGATAAGAGGCTGAGTAAGTCGGTTCCAAAGTAAGTTGTTCCAAATTCACATCGCATGCTAAACAAATAAAATTGAATGCCAAAAAATGTGAGCTACAATATAGATTTTAAATTAAAAATTGTATAAAAATAAAAAATTGTAGTGCACTATTTGTAAATATGTATGTAATTTACATCATATTTATTTTACATTTATTAATGCTCAATTTTTTTAAATTAGTTCTCGGTGTTTTTGTGTGTTGTATTTATTCTAGTACTATCCTCAAAGTCGCCTTTTTGATGTCTCTTCTTTGGAGCTTCTTCTATTGTTGCTTGCCAGTCTTTCTTCCGGGCTCTTTTGGCCCGCTTTCTGGCCTTGGTTGGTTGGCCCTGTTTGCAGGCATGTGGCTAAGGAATGGCTTACAAGCCGCTTCCCTGTTTTTTCCTGACCATCCTTTTGGCCCCAGGGACGACTGGGGCTGCATCCGATTATCTTACGACTTTCCTTCGGCTCCTTTCTTATCTCTGATTATTATCCTTCTAGCTCAGAAGCTCAGGAACTGCCTCATTCACGATGTACAGCTGCTTGTAAGTGCATTCTTAAGCTCAATCAAGCCGGATGTTGGGCGAATATGCATTGAATTAAGTGGGCGAATTTCGTATTTTTGTGGCTCCAGGAGCCCGGAAAGCCAGCAGTCTTATAATTAGAATTCCCTGTGACCGGAATCCCTTATGCCCATAGGTGCATTCCTCTGCAGAATTTAAATGTCCCTTCACCCGAGTCCTTGTGTGTGTGCGCTCGACGTTCAAGTGAAACTTTAGACATAAAAGCCAAACCCCTCGGAATCCTTATTTTCTGTGTCCACCCTTTCGGGCCGCATTGTTGTTGCTGGCTAAAGCCGTGCAGACATTTGGACCTAACTACTTGAAGTTTTATGCCCCGTTTCCTTGCTTATTTTTCCCTTTTTTCCTGCCTCATGGGAGGACTTTATGGCGCGTGTGGGTTCCTTTGGGCGCATATTGAAAAGCCAGCATTGTTATGACTTTGAAATAAACTGAGGGCGAAAGCACATTTTCTTCTTAGCCCTCAACCTAATGGCAGGTGCCAGGAAAATAAGAGGCTGGAAAAAGCGAGCGTGAATAAAACTGTTATCGGTCTGCGTGCTCAAAAGCGCACTTGATTGCTCAAATCCTTTGTGTATCCCCCTTTAAGCCTTTTGTTTTCCATTATGCGCCGGAAGTGTTGTAAACACTTCAGCGCAGGACACCAGCCGAAGCCGAAGTAGACCAGGAGCAACTGAAAGGAGGAAGGAAAGTCCAAGTCCAAGACGACGTCTCAAGCGGCACTTCTATCGAAGAAAAAACCAAATTAACTTTCTACTGAGACAAATGTGTTCAAGCCAAGGAAAAGAAACGAAATTTGCATGACAACAAATTTAAAACTGTTTTGACGGACAGAAAATATTTAGAGGGAAACAATTTTGGTATACTGATTTCAGTCAGAAGATGACGACCACATAAAGTTTATATATTATTAATGAGTATTAACAACATCCGATTCCCACTCGCTATACAATAAGCTTTATTATTTTTATTTTAGATGAAATGATTAAGTAAATATGTTATTAACCTGACGGATATTCTTCGTCAATTATTTCTTTTTTGATGCCAACTATGGGGGTGCCATCTATGGTGGTGGCCTTGCGGTGATTGGCCGTAATGGGGTAGAGGATCTTCAGGATATTATCCGCATCACTCGTGGTCATGGCAAACACCTGGATCATTCCCGTCTCATGGACACGGGCTGCCACCCCGGGAATAGTCTTGTCCACGTAGTAGACATACTTCATATTGGGTTCTGAAGAAATAGCGCTTGACGCAGTGAATTCCGGCAAAGAGATGGCCCATGGAAAGTGGGCACAGGAAATGAGACGAAGGTGTAGAAGCTTGTGTGTGGGGTCGGCTTTAAAGTTCGGCTTTCCAGAAATCCTTAAAAATATATCCCTTTGGGTTTCGGCCAGCATCGCTTTGCCTCTTCCATTGATTATCAAGACACTGCCATCGACCCAAATCCAGGCTATTTGTGAGGCCTCATACCGCACTTGGATCACATCTATGTCTCTATTGTAGACGGCGTTGCCTAGGGTATTAGCCGCAATTCCAAGATTCAAGTTTCGGTTCATACTCAGTGTGCAATACGTTTTGCAAAAATTCATCTCGACGCGCAGGCGCAATTGCTCCACATTGCGCCTGTTGGGACGCCTTAGGATTCTGATCCTCTGGAGGCACTTGTCCAGATGAACTGGCAGAGGCGGAAGCAGCACACATCTTCTCAAATTCTCCGCCAACTTTAATCCAAAGCGCTGGTTCCACTTGGATCGGATTCTCTTAGCTTGGGGATCCCTAAACTCTGTCATATTGTGGTCGACGATGTCCTCGAAGTCGTCGAGGCGAACTGTGAAGCTGTTCTGCCATCCAGATTCTGGTGAGAGTTTTTTTTTGCTTTCTCCCATGATTCGGGGTTGCAGTTGCTGCTTGCTAATCTCGGATTCGAAGTCAATGCCCTCGGGCTCTGCAGAAGCTGGTTTGCTGGAACTGTCCTCATTGATGACAAGCTGCAGTTGTTGGGAAATGGTTTCACTGCATTGCTGTAGCCAACCCTGTATATCTGCCTCGTCCTCTGGTTTGGGGACTAATGGTTTAATGTCTTTGACCTCGATGATAACAGGCTTTTCTGGTTTATTCTCAATAAATGGAGTTTCTTTTTCCGGAATATTATCCAAGGAAGGCTCAGGCTCAACAAAATCTGGTTTCTGTGCCAATTGCAACACCTTTGGTGGAAACTTTTTCCAAGCAGCCTTATCCTGGGGGATAAGATCCTTGGGCTTCAGTAAGTCAAACAGAAGATCGCGGTTCTTTTCAGGATCTCTGGCTAGTTTAAATAGCATATCGTACTCATCTATATCACTGTAGTGTTCGCTGAGCCCTTCCTTATTTATCCATTCCTTGATGGCTCGCTCCTCTTCGATTCCAATAGTCAAGTTAGAAAAGGAGACTTCTTCATTGTCTAGAATCCGAGGCTTCTGGGGTGCATTTCCTTTTCTTTCCTTTCCATTTAAATCGGATTTTTCCATATCAGTATGAGGACTATTGAGCACCTCAGATTCTAACCACTGATTCAAGACCCGCAGCTCATTCTCTCCGATCTGCCTTTCCAAACCAGTTTCGAAAATATTCTTATTATGGAGATTTTCGGCGCACCTAACTCTTTTTGTAGGCGGAGTTTTGGATGTCTCCAAATTCGCCATGCAACACAATGGCCATACAGCATCCGAGAGCTGTATAATTCCCATCTTCACGTTCAAGTAACTGCACCATATATCCTCCAACGATGGCGTATCTATATCAATATCATCCACAAAGCTCCTGCGGATAGGTGACACGGGTCGAAAATGGCGATTAAACAACCAATGTGAAGCCATTGGCAGATTAAGTTCTATTCTGACGGGGGATCTTAGAACATCTTGGCGTTCAGTTGGAAATGTTGTTGCCTCGTTGGGCAATCGTCGGGTCTTGACAATCTTCGATGACTTTGGAGGTTTCATTGAACCCTCTTCGTGGACGACGTTCATGGGATCCGCATGTTTCCCGAGGCCGAAGTCCAGAACATCCTTATCACCGCGGAACTTGGTGGGCAGCGGCTTTGGGTCTCGTCCACTTAAATCGGAATTAATGTTAATTAATCGTTTCCATAATTAAATGCATATGGCTTACCGGTACAATGGTTCATTTACTGCTGGAAAAGCGCTGAATACGAAGTTATAATTATGTATATATATTAATTATGACCGTATTTTAAAAATTTCTCACCTGGAGGAGTTATGGTTTTTATTTTTCAGGAGTTCATCCTGCTTGTAGATGGTGTCTTTGCTCTTCCTCTTACGCTTTTTCACCCTGCCATTGCTGACCTTACGAGTATTAAGAAGCGCAAGATCTTCGCGCTCATCTGAATCCGAATCAAATATCGAAGTTCGTGGCATTTTGTGAGAAATGAATTCGAATTTATTTTCAAGTGTCAACTTTCTCCACGTACTCTACAACTCTAAAAGTGTTGCCACCTAAAATTATTAGAATATAACCTATCGAAAATAAATTAATCGCATATTGTCGTAAAATTAAAAATCGTATACTTTTTAAAAACAAAATGGGCACTAGATTGTTCTTTTTTGGTATATAAGCATCGACTTGCCATTCTTCACATTTCATTTCCTTTTCCAAAAACGTTGTCTCTAAACCCTAAAATTTGATTTCTCTTCTTTCTGAAAAATAAAATAAAATGAAAAGGGGGGATAGGAAATAGAGTGAATGTATTTAACAGTAAGAAACGTGTGCTTGCTTTTTATAAAAATAACGCAAGAAGACGGTACACGGAAATAAAGCATAATAATGTGCCACGCCAGTCCAGCGTCTGCGAAAAGAGGGGGGTTTGGGGGAAAAGCGACGCGTGCCAAACGGGAAAACACTCATAACGCTTCGCTCCCCATTTTCCCGGACCTCTTCTTCTACTGAGTCGGACCCTCGTGGCTTTCTCCTGTCAATATGCTTCCCGCTCGACTTGTGCTATAATTGTGTCTTCCCCCTGCGGAACGCCTGCCATCTACACACACCCATACGAGTGTGTGTGAGTGTGCGGGGTTAAGGGGTGGAGATAATGCCAACCAGGACACTTTCAGTTACTTAGCCCAAGAAACTGGGGAGCGTCCGTTGCTCGGGGACCGAAGTACCGAAGGACTGAAGGTCTGAATCTGAGGCAAGCGTTTTCCACCCTGCTTTGTCCTGTTGTTTCAGCAACTTACAAGTGGCCGAAAAAGGATATCCCAGCTGAAGCTAAAATAATTAGCTGGGGGCTAAGCCGGAGTTGCAAAAAATGAGAAGGCCACGAGGGGCAGCTCGAAGAGATAAAAGGGGATGAAAGAGAGACAAAAATGGTAAAACGAACCCAGGTGAGGGAATACCTAAGGTTTCCCTCTCCACTAGGAAAGGAAATGTATTTAAATAAGTTTGCTAACTCATAAGTTAGCTACCAATTGAAAGGGTTTCAAGTTAATAGCAACCGGCACCTACAATAATATTATAGGATTATTATATGGATATTCTGAAAGGCTTTAGAAAGAAATTGTGTCCTATCCAATGATTCCGTATGATGCAACTGACATTTGTACTCCAAACTAGTGAACTTTAAGCTTAAAGGGTAAACACTCGCAACTCCATCGTCATCGTTTGTTTGCTTCCTGATCCGCGTGGCAAGGTGACGGGGTGAACAAACCCCTGTCTGTTCAAATTCGCACCACTCATCTGGGTCAGCTGGCGGTCGTTTCCTCCGACGCACCGCCATCTCATTTTCCGGTTGACAGGAGCCCTTTGATTCCAGCACATCACCTGACAATTTGTTGACTCAACTAATCTCCTTCTCCGTTGCCCCTCCACCCACTCCCGTTTCAGATGCCTAGGATGGGGAGGCGTCACAAACACTGCCATCATCGGTTGTGCGCTTCATCTTCATCTCCGCTGCAGCGGCTGGTGGAGCTGCAGCTCCTTCTGCCGGCGCTCCTGGTCGTCCTGCTGGCCACTACCCTGGGACTCGCCTGCCGCGTCTCCGAGTTCTCCTGCAAAGGCAGCGGGAACAGCGGCACCATCTGCGTGCCCCTGGACAAATACTGCGACGGACGCAGCGATTGCGCCGATGGCAGCGATGAACCCAAACATTGCTCCGGTGAGTAAATGCCGCCAGCTGTCGTCCGCTTCTCCGACGAGAGGAGTGGCCAACAGTACAGTAAGCAATCGAAGGAGTGAACTTATGAAACAATGTTTGCACTAGGATTTTTTAAAGGTAGCTTAACTGGGAGTGCAACGCCATGTTATGAGCACAAAAAATAAAATATTTGTAGAGACAACACTGCGTATGAGTACTGAGTACCATGCCAGTTAACTATCAGTTAACGTATATATAAATATTGCTACACATTCGATTGTTTACTTTGCTTAAACCACTGTACCGCCAATTCACATTCTTCTTTCCGACCCCCTGCAGTCTGCAATCGTACATATTATGGCGATATCGGACGCACCTATGCCATAAAAGTGCCAACGCCACAGTGGAATAAATTGCCCTTCCTCTGTCACTTGACATTCACAGCATCCGGTCATGATCAAGGCGACATTGTGCAGGTGAGTAGGAGGTGGTGGGGAGTTGGACAGTGATGAGAAGGGTCCAGGTACTTGTACCTAAATGGAGTAGATGGGTGCACATACTTACAATCCTATACATTTATTAAATGTAAATATTTTATAGTCAACAACTTTTTGTTTGCTTATTTATTTTCCTTAATTTTAATTTCTGCATTCAAGTTTCATAACAGTATATGTGCATATACAAATCAATCAAAGTGATTGAACTGCATTATTATGATGAATGTAACCTATTAGAAAATGTGAATGGAACAATTTTATTCCAATTATTTTATCATTTAAAGTAAGCTTTAAAATAGTATTGACTTGCAGTAATGCCTTGTAAAGAAAGTCAGTGTTGAGCACCTAAATGCAGAAGGTAATATTGGTACCTTCGCATCACTGGTGCTGTGGAATCAGAGTGGAGTGTTTGTCCAGCTCGTGTTGTAGTCCACTGTCCGTTGTCCGTTGTCCGTTTGTTGGCTTTAGTGCGCCGTAGGCCAAAGATTAGCCGTGCGTCAGCGAAATAAAAGTGCAATGCACACACACACACATGCTCTTGAGGGCAGAAGGAGGAGTGTCCTGGGGGAGGAGTGCACTCTAACGGGAAACAACCCACACACATACACACCGCCAGCAGACAGCGAAACGCACAAATGCACCGCCGTGAAGTATTCCGAGACACACCCCCGCTCTCAACAATGGCAATCCGATTCGCACATATCACGCGAGGGGCTTTATGTGTCCGCCATCCGGACAAGGTATATGGGTTCTGTTTGGCGCGGACACTCGCCACAGTCGGGACTGCAGGGATAAATAAGGTACTTTCTCAGTTTGCAGGGTACATCGAAATTACATAAGTCTAAGCTCTATATATTTACCAAAATGTATGAACAGATTGGGCAAAAAATACATTTCTAATTTTTGTGAAAATATTTAAAAACTGTACCGAAACCGTAGCCAAAAAATTTGAAAGGACTCAATCTGGGTACATACAGTGATATTTGCCGAGCTAGCAGGGTATTCCGAAAACACGTATGTATATTCCATGGTCGCATTCACCGCACTCCGTTCGTGCTTGTTAGGCAGAATGTCTCCATTTCTCGCCTTGGCGGCATATCTCCTGACATTTTTAGCGGCGCTGGCATTTGGTGCGTGCTTAATTAGGACTTCCAACGATTGCAGTTGAATCCCAGCCATGCCGCCTGCTTTTTAAATGAACCGGACCGGATCTTTAAAATGACTTGGGCACAAGCTAGAATGGGGGACCGAAAAGCAGAAGGAGGCAGTCGCCGAAATAAGCAAACAAATCGAGCGGCTCGAGCGACTCGAGCGGCTCGGGAGGAGTGGAAACACCCACGTTGACAATGAAATTAGACACACTTCAAACATTTTTGGCGAGCTGTCAGAGAAACGTCAATTTCAATTTCGAAAATAATTGATTTCCCCAGCAATTTGCGTAAACATCGCAATGAGCAGTTGAGTCCCAGGAAGTGGTAGTCAGCAAATCTGTTCCCCAGCTCCCACGACGCCCCATTTGCTCCTTAAATTTCCCCAATCCGCTTGGGAGTCTCACACATCCCGGTATATGTATATACTACATAAGTATATATGTATATATATGGGTGAATGTGGAATGATGTATGCAAAATGTTCCTTGGTGGGCTTTGCATTATTTCGCGTTGCCGAATTTGTAGAACACTTTTCGATAGAACGTGGATACACCTAAAACAGTTTGCTATCTGACTGCAAGTAAATTCAGCTTGATTGTTAGATGAGTTTATTGTTTGGTTATTTACCCTAATATTAAAATTTTATATTAGTTTATTTTTTATTTTATTTATATACTTTATAAACTAACACCCCCTTTATGGCAGTGTAGCTCAGTGTACATTTTTTGTTCACCTCTTCATCGTGGCATATAAATCATGCGGTTGGCTTTCCGAGGCTTCCCGTTTTTTCCGCTTTCCCTTCGATTTTCATATATATTTTTTTGGTTCTCACCCGGGTGCGTCTGTGTAAGAAATTGCTTGAAATAATAATGTTAGACATCGGCGGGACGAGGATTCGATGGAAGGATGCGATGTTGTCTGTTTGTACATATTGATTGATGATTGTCAGCCGGAGTCCCAGAACTTCGCGGCAGGGAGAAGTTTAAATTGCCTGGGACTCAGCCATGCACCCATGGGCTAATTTTTAATGGAAATGCCTTAACCCAAACGCTGAAATATGTTAGCTGCAATCAAATATAATAATTAAAAATATATAAAAAATATAATTAAAGCTTGTTTTGATCGCCCTTTAATGGACGGGAAAATTTATGGAAGAAAGCAACCAAAGGGAAACTTTAGCTTAGTAGTTTTTTTGTAATAAAAAATATAAGCCTTTATTTAATCTTTTTTTTTTTGCATTGTAAATTGTTTGTATGTGTAAAACGTTTTTCCCAATTGTTTTCAAGGAAATTTAAAAATGTGCGCTTATAATTTTCCCAACAATTTGTTGTATTTTCATGCCCAATTAGTATGACAATTAGAATGAAACTGATATCACTTTGCTCAGTTAAGCAGAGCTGATGGAATTTCGCAAAATATTGGTATTTTCTGGTCGAGCTAATGATGGATTTATTTTGCGATAAATTTAAATGAAGACCTAATTTACTGCTGCAAACAAATCGAAATCAACACCACTGACCACTCTATTTAAAGTGTCTGTTAAGGCAGTCAGTAAGTTTTCCTTAAAGTCCTTAAAGTTTCGCAGCTTGTCACGTCGAAGACCAAAAAAGTTCGAGAGGAAAAAACCATAAAACATGAGAGAACTCCTTAAAAAGCATACACTACACATAAATTATGCTTTCTCATTTGTCCAGGAGAATTTTCGGACGAGAAGTCTACGTTGAAGTCCAGAGCAAACTTACAGATGCAAAAGTTTTTCACAGAATTTCCCTCTGTCGTTCAGTTGCCGCTTCTAATGAAGCCACAAATGCCATGTGCGATGTGGATTTCCCTTCCTCATTTTCATTTTTGCTCGCTGTCACTTTTGCCTTTGTTTAATATTTCAAATTGGAAGTGAAAATCTCTTCATGTGCGTAGGTGTTGGGAAATTCGGCCAAATGAAAAGCAAGTGGCAGGCAACTGAAACCCGAGGCCGAACCCTTTTATTGGAGTTTTCTTTCCAATTTTCGACACACACTCTGGCAGGCATTTATTTGCATATTTTATTAGGAAAACTCATGTGCCGCACGAGTACATATTGCATACGGGATTAGACACTTGACTCTCTGACTCGCACAACTTCCTTACTTTGACCTTGACTTGACTCCCTCTTCCGAGGCAGTGTGAATGCGGTATTATATTTTTTATGGCCAATCAAATATGCAAACAGTGGGCGTTGTGCTGTTCCCTACATTTTTCGCAAATGGAATTTCATTTGCAAAGCTTTAAGCAAATATAAAATATAGTGTTAGTACCCTGAAATGCGTAACAAAACTGTACTCTAAAGATTTAGATTAAAAAGAATTTAATTAATAAAGGATTAACGATAGTAAGTCTTATAATAACGTAGGTGGTATCGAACTTTTTAAATTGTTTTTAATTAACTTTTCTAGTCAGCTATTCATAAACAACTTACTTTAAAATTACTTTCAATAAGTTCTGTTTTAAAGTTATTTATAATTTGCACACTTCTTATAATCGATAATATTTTAATATAATGGTATAGATTCTTCTATTTTACTCAAATTTTCACCAAATTATTACTATTTTAAATTTGACTCCTACAGATCATCTTCGATGGCTTCACGGTGGGAAGGTTCGACGAGGGCATGGTCGACACGGATGTGGATGGTTACGAAACGAACCTCAGTCCCACGGGCGAGTTGCCAGGATGTCCCGAGGGTTTCATGCAGGTGAGTGGGCTGGAATTCCATTTATTAAAATTCATGTTACGTGATAATAAAAATAGTTTGCGGGAAATTGTGTCCGGGAGTTTGCACTCCATTTGCTTGCGTTGCTTGCTTGCCCATAATTTCATGCCCAACTGGGTGGTGGTGGTGGGATGCGATGGGTTGTGGGTGGTGGAGAGTGGGTGGTTGGGTGGCTGGAAAATCCGGGCGAGGACTTTGGCTTCTCATCATTGGTAGCTTTCCTCGATGTCGCCGTCGTTCGATTCAATCAATGTCCGAGTAATTCTGTAATTTTCTGTTTGGTTCTCTGTTGACAAATACCACATTAGCCCGGCAAATTGAATTGAATGCTGCGCCTGTGTACGTCTCTGGCCCGATATCCATGTCTGTGTGTGTCCTGCCGATCCCGGGATTGGGAGCTTGAGTGCTGTAAGTGTTGTTGGGTCACATCCATTTGCCCTTCTCTGGGCCGAAAAGGAAAACTATTTAACATGTACCAGGATCTGTGTGCGTGGTGTATATTTTTATCGCAAATTTTGCGGACACGTTTGGAAACTGGCTGGTGACTAGTGCTGTGCTGTGCTGATGTCCTCGCCCTTGTAATGCTAAAACCAAAATCCTGGCTAAATAAAATGTCCGAAAGAGCTCACTAAATCCCTGTAATTGACTTGTGCAATATGTTTAAATGCCCCTCCGCTTCGCAAATGTATCCGCTTGTGTCTCAGTTTTTGTTTCACTTTGCGTTTCTGCATCGGTATCTTTATCTGGGTTTCGGGTTGACTGGCCCTGCTTAAATCGCTTTTGATAAAGCCCAGACGGACTGCTCGCTTTGCTGCCATTCCCGCCCAGAACCCTTGAGCTGTTTTAATTTGGGGATTAAATTAAATATTCGCACAGAAGTGCTGAAAGGCGAATGCCAAACGAATGTGTAAGTTCGCATAATCCTCTGCCTTAAGATGATTTTGGGATATGAAGTGGATGGTTGGTTGATCTAAAATAATTAAAACACCTGCAAATTTTTTCTTACATATCATTTTAAATGTGATTGATAAAAAATAAAAGTTAATATCGCCTGCAGGAAAATATATGCTGATGCATGCAAAGAGCAAAAAGAGTTGAAGCAGCGCTAGTTATAATACAAGTATATATAATAAAAAGTACCTTAGTACTATATAAAATCCTGACAAAAAAGCGATATAACATGGTCTTACTCCCTCCTTCTTAGGAAGAGATACCTAGTAAACCTTCCATACCTTTAGAGATTACCTCACATGTTTAGTCCATTTTCCCACTCCCTTCCACAGTTCCTTCCTATTTACTGGGACTATAGGTTTTCATTGGTTGCATTTCCCATCGCTCGGTATAAAGAGCCATTCCGCCCACTGTCCGACTGTTGGAAAACCATAAACCTCTATTAGTTTAGCTACGTAGGCCCTCCGAAGCCCGGACTTTTCCCGCCGGCCTTCTGTGTCTGCCGGTCGCTTTGTGCAACAATAAATTTAAACAAGCGTGGGGCGTGCGCTGACATTTTGCGGTGCTCGTCCCCAAAAACTGAAAAACGAAGCTGGACTAAGGATATGGAATAGCCATCCAGTGCAGCCATCGCAGGCACTCCTGGGCTGTCCTGTTGAGGTTTCATTTGGCGCTTGACATGTGTACGGAGTTGAGGGATTTCCGCAAGGACGACGGCACGCGGGAGGGGGTTGGCTAACAGGCATGCATCTAGTTTTTCCTGCCGCTGCATTTTCCGGCAGCAGCGGCTTTCATACGCTCACAGAGGGTAAGCTCTACAAAATAAATAGGAGGATCTTTTTTTGAAATGCCAAAGAAATAAAAAACTGAATGTAGCATTTCAAAATAAGAAAAAAGTTTAGTATAGTTAAAAAAAATCAGTTAATTAACTAATTAAACGCAGTGTCAAGGTAAATTAAACGAAAAATTTAATGATTTAGCCTGAAAATTAGTACTTATAATGTGTATACTTTTATAATCGTAACACAGTAACTATTATATGTGAAATACCTTAGAGGGTATTCCAAAATTCGTTACATACGTGAGCCATTTATGTACTCGATATTTTTTTTTCTATATTTGGCATTGCTCTCCGGTTTAAAAATGCAGTTAAATATTTTCAGTTTTTTGCCGCTGCTCGTGCATTGTTTATTGTTGTAGTTGCAGTTCTATATAGACTCGTAACTAACCGCAGGTTTGTGTTGTGTTTCCCCCTTCAAAACCTCCATTTCCATCGGAGCTGCTTGTTTTTTTTTTACCCCAGTAAAGGCAATTTTAACTGCTGACGCGGTTTTGTAAGCCCCAGGCCCTCCGATCTGTATAAATAATGCGTGTCATGGCCTGGCCACATAAATTCTTGACCGAAACGGAAAATTTATATCCGCTGCCTTTCCCACATATACGGTTATATATGATTTACCCAGGTTCAGGCGCAGCACCCCGTGTCGAGTCTGAAGTTTCGGTTTAATCATTTATTTAATTTAGTTGGACATTCTGTCTCATGCATTTTGTAGCAGGCCAAAAGCGGAGCGAAACTGGGCTGTCCTTATCTTGACCTTTTCGGAATTATTTTTAATAATTCAGCAAACAATCTCTCGCAGTTCTTAAGTAGCGACAAAGTTTAAACTCCTTTAAGTCAATTTGCATAGGTCCACATTCTTGCAACTATGTTTTCAGATACACATGTATCTATATTTTGATTATTCTGGCTGTTTTAGCCAGAAACGAAATTCGCCTTACTTGTGAGGCCAGTTTTACGCGGTATCTCTGGTTCTAACCGGCTGAAACTCCCACTGGACCTTTTGTATAATATTGCTAATCATAAATAATAAAGTTTATGCATAAACGTATTGACCTAAATCAACAGAGACAACAAAGTCAGGCGGTCGGCGGAGGAGGAAGCTGTTATCCTTGTGTGTCCTTGCGAGAGCAGCTTGGCCAAATGACTCAATATTTGACAATCATAACATCCCGACCCTCTGTTTTCCCCCACCCCAGCCAAGGACAACAACTGGAGGAGTGAAGGCAGCTTGGTCCTGTCTCAGCTTGTCCATAGTTTTTATTGGTTAGTCCAGTGTATGTATACTATATAACAACTCTGCCATGGCTGTGCGCTAAGAACATAACTCTTGGTTTTGCTGAGCTTAGAATATATAATTTTTGTAATTTATTGGCCTATCTTCCAGCATTTGTGTTGCAAATGAAATGCCTTCACGGTTAAGTTACTTACTTGTAATATGCCAAACGCTTTAAATTACTATAAATCAAACAGAACGCGGCGACAGTCGGCCAGTGCTAGCATTATGCGCTTAAATTGTTTCACAATTATGTGAAAAAACAGTGTGCAATAAAAGGCGTGGCATCTGGGGGAGGAAAAGGATGCGGAGCGAAACTGACAAGCGGCAGCTTTTGTTTATTGTTGGCAGATTATGAAGCGAGAAGGATTCTGCGGATGCCAGTACATCAACAATGCTGATAAAACTTTTATCGCACTCACTGTATTGCATATGTGTGTGTGCGTATGGGCGCAGACCCAGAGTACGGAACAATATATTACGGATATCTGCGGGGGTTACAGAATGCAACCGAAACTCCCATTAATAGCTAGAAAGTTCTTAATGGATGAGGATGAAGTGATGCTGAATTTATCAAGCGCCTTCAACTGAATTAAAGAAATTACTTTTAACATCACAATAGGCTTCTTTTGTTTTGAACCAGATTTCTGAATGTACTATTAAACTTAAAATTTGTATATCAACTCGTGCCCATTGAACGCTAACCAGTTTAGTAGGCCAACATTTCGACTGGCATATGAGCAAATGTTTGGCCAAAATGTCAGGCAATTATTAGCACTGACCTAATAAAAAAAAGCCTATAAAATTAAACCCATAGGCCATAGCCAAAAAAGTCTCCTGCTACAATACTAATTCAATCAATTTAAAACCAACAGAAAATGTGGCAGAAATAGCAAGAGCAGATAGGCCAGCTATGCAAAGGAGGGCAAAAAAAAGGAGAATCGGGCTTAAAAGAACACACACACACACACAAGGACCAAGGTCCAATAATTCGTTATGAAGTCGATGCTAATAACGCTCCAGTGCACACAATGGACATGATGACGATGATGAAGAGGAACGACCAGTGGGTTAAGATGGAGGGAAAGCCAAAGAGGGGAAAAAGACAGAACACTCAGAGAAATCAGAGTTAACTTGAATAAAAATATATTTATATTTCAGAAATAAGCCTTGTAAAACTTGTGCCTATTTCACGCAAAAGTATATGAAACAAGAATGAAAAATAGCCACTAGAGGTTTTTGTTTTTATACCCTTGCAGTGATTAGGTCTTAAAAATATAGTTTGTCTACAGAATAAAAATATTTAATACCAAAAAACACTGGAACTATGATTTTGTATTCTGACAATAAATTGATAAGTTCCGAATATTAATTTTAGATATAACATGTTCCCGACTTCTATATTACCTGCAACAGAAAGTTCTTTAGAACAAGATTTATTTATTTAAAAAATATTTAACAATTTAACAAATATTTTTTTATTAAATTATCTTATATCTCATAGCTATCTCACTATGTCTATTGCTTAAATACTTTTATCTCCATTTAGATATTTTTTGTGAGTGTGCGAATTAGTGTCCTGTGAGCAGGATTCGTCCAGAGTTTGCAATGAATTTACACAAAATCGAAATCAGAAAATTACCATTATGCCGGGCAGTCAAGCCTGCCTGTGGCCCGTCCTGCCAGGATCATTTGCCCCATTCCATGCCCACTCCAACCAGAATCCAGCCAAACCAAATCCACTATTCATCCTGGCGATGAGATAGAGTAGGATGGCCGACGGACTGGCCATTGCCATTCAATATGACAGCAGCAATGGGCCGACAAGACTCCAGTGCAACTGCAACTCTAACCAGTTACAAATATTGGCCAGACCTCGATTGGCGACTTTGCAATTACAGCAAAAATTGTTGTTTGAGTTTGAGGCAGCCGCAGGACATGGCCGGGGCAGCCAGGGTCTGCCAGGGGACGGGCTCGTTGGCCGTCGGTTCAGTTCAAATAACCCATTAACTAAAAACTTAATCAATTGGAACCTCAGTGTAAATGAGCTGCCGTTGCCATTGCCGTCGCCATTTCCCGATCCCCACATTTATCGACTGGTGGCCACTGACCCAGGCCGCAGGCAGCAGAAAAGAATTGAGAACCGGAACCGGCAGTGTCCTCATCGTCCTGGTATTAGCAATATTAATGCTGTCTATGCGAGCAGGCTCAATAGATGTCAGTTGTCCTGGGGCGAAAAGCTTTTTGTGATTGTGCGCATATAGCGGGTATTCAGGAGCTCAGGAATTCTGTATGAGTTTCGAATTATTTAACTTAAAAAGAGTTCACATTCATATAACATAAATTATTATAAATTACATTAAAATATTAAAATATACAATTTTTAAAAGTATGTTTATAAATATTCAGAAAAAGAAATTATAACTTTTTATCATACTAGCTAATGAATATGTTAGCTTATAGGGTTAAAATGTATTTAGATAGCCCAATATCTTTCAAAGCTATTGAGTGCTAAATGCTTTCTAAACCAATTTAAGTTAAAATAAAAACCTTTATATGTTTTTAAATATAAATATTTTGAACATTTGCTTAAACTGTGATACAATATTGAGGATTTTTCAGTATTAAGGGCAGAGTACTTCAACGCCCATTATTCTTGCCGCCCATTTAAAGTTCGCACTCTTTTTTCGGCTCCGTTAATATTTTAACCAGCATTCGGTTGGCAGGCTTTAGGGGTCCCTTTTTTGGTCGCAAAGTAAATACATTTATGGGACAGCATTTGCAGTTGTCGCTTTCACGGATGCAGTGTTGGTTCAGCTGCTGGTCGCACACCTTCGCCGGTTGCCAACGGTTTTCCGCATGCATAAAATACCTGCTCGAAAGTGGGGTACACTGCGCTTTGGTACCGCTGCCAAGTGGCATGTTGCGCTGGAAAGCGGAGGAAACTGGAGGGGTTGGAAAAACGGGGGAAAACAATCGAATATTAAGCGGAGAGGTGGCAGGGAAAACAAAAAATTACACTGCCCAACACAACACGCACTCATAATCCATTAGCCCACGCCAGCTGGCCCACTGCAACGTGCGTATATTAATTTTCCATGCGTTTTTCGCCAACCCAGTGCCAATAAAATCAATATGGGCTCTCGAACTCTATAACTTAACCCAATTTTTTAATGCGACGGTGTGTGTGTGTGTGTGCGACATACATACGTAGGTGCTTTATGGGCTTTAAATGTTGCATCGTGGCATTTTGCCGAGCTGGGCGAAATTGCTTTTAGCCGCTCTGTTTGGCTGTCTGTGGGCGTGTCACCAGCGAAACAAACTTGATTTTTAATTAATTAAATTTTTATTTATTTACTTGGCAGCTCAGCGAATTGGGACGCCCATTCACCGGCGGCTCCTGGTGCGGCAAGGCCACCGGACCGCAATTGTACTTTAGCGAAACATCCACGGTGACAGCCTCGGTGAAGGTGAGTGCAAGTGCAAGTGAGAGGGAGCACGGGGGAAAGAGATGGGGCGCCTGGAACTGGAGCTTTGGGAGCCTCGACTTACCTGTGTGTGCTCAAATTACATACCCTGCCAGGACTTTAGGTCATTAAGTTTGGCGCATCTGTTTGGATTTGATTTAAACAAATTTTATTCATGTAAAATATATAAATTATATATAAATTTATAATTTATTATTTATTTGTTTGGTTCATTGTATTTGATTGTACATGCAACATCTGCGAGTTGAGCGAGTTTCACCATTGTCGACGATGCTTTATATGTCCATCTGCATAATGGGAGGATCTGCAGCCTGCAGAGAATGAAATTTTCAGCTTATCCCAAAGTTTACATGTCCAGCCTTTCATTTTAAGTTGAAGAACTTTTCCGCGCACACCACACGTCGTATGCGTAATATTTTCTTAAGGCTGTCAGCCGACGAAACAGTTCCACTGCCACTTTTTGATTAATTTTTAAATAAACGCGCTGCCATAAAAACGGGCAAATGGACAAGGCATCGAAAAGGACACGTCCATGGGAGGATCTCGGCCGGAAATATGGTTTCAGTTACTGCCGTCGAGTTGCCGAGCATAAATTATGAAAATTAATAAAAGTTCACTCGCCATGTGAGAGGAAACTCCTTCGGACACTTCTTGTCTGCAAAAGTGTTGACGAGCAGTTGACATGGCAATGGAGGAAAATCAAAGGAGAAATCGCAGATGGCATAATTGAAGAGAAATTGCGTGTCGAGATGGAAATTTGCACTCGTTAAGCATACAATTGTATTGTTTTCTATCGAGAGGCAGGTCTTCTTTTCTGCAACTTAAGTAATGGGAGAGCCATGTAAATGTCAATCGGAAGCCGTTTTTAAAAGACCTACCTCAGCTTACATGTATTTTGTTCCTTTCTTTAACTTATATTTTAATCAGTACTATAAAGGAATTGCTTATGTGTATGTTTAAGTTTAGTTAGATACAGTTCCTGTTGTTTCACATCCCAGGAAACTAGCTTGAGTCACGATTCCGGTGAAACATTTTCACATAGATTGCTCTTTTTGGCGTTTTAACATTTCAAATTGCATTCTACGACCGCTTTCCATTTTCTTGCAGGTATTTCATCCGCCACGCAATATCCGAGACGAGAAGCCCTTTGAGTTCAGCATAAGATATAAATTTATAAGCCAGTCGGATGCAGTTGTGAGGTAAGTTGCAGCACCGAATTGCACTGGCAAACTGACAAATATCTGTGCAGTTGGAAAAGTATTCAATTGATATTGGTTCGGTGCATTTCCCTCTTCCGACTTCACCACTCTTCTCGACCCAACGAGGGTAATGTCATCAGTTGCCTCAGCTTTTCCCGCTCGAGTTTTCATCTTTCCATAGATGTTTCTATTCCTGGCACTGGCTCTGGATTTGGCTCGATTCAAAGGCTCTTGCTTAGAACTTAAATCTTTCTGCCCGAAAGAACAATGCCACTTGGTTGCCCTGGGGATGGCTTTTCCGGAAATTCCGAATCGAAGGAGGTTGCCTGCATAAAACATGAGCCGTGTTCTGTCTAGTTTCTCAATACAGGTTTATCCTCACCTCATGTATTTGCTCTGCAATCCATTTGTGCCTGCTGCCTAGGCATGTGTCAAATTTGTCTCCGTATCGCTTTTCCTCCCACCACCACCCACTTCCTCATCCGAGTGCCGCGCTTTTTGTTTGCAGGAGGAAAATTAGAGCGAGAGGAAAATAGAAATTGAAATGTATTTTTACACCTGAATAAGTTGCACAGAATTTACAAGTCATTGCTACACCGCGAAAACGGTTATAGTCAGTATAACTGACTTTAAATAGAACTTAAGAATCTGCAATAATGTATCTTAAACTTCTTGAATCCATTTAAAGTGACTATTTCTCAATTGAGAGTTACACTTACAAAGCAAAGTTTCGAAACATATTTCGCTTCTTGTTTAAAAGGTAAATCGGAATATTTTTGAAGTGAAAAGCCCGTTCGTTGTCCGTGAATCGTGTGCACACCATTAGCAAACTAAACAATGATCAGACCACAGGTATGACCGTCTATACATGTATATGTAGAGTGGTGGGCGTGTGCGTCCCGTAGCACATTTTATGCAAATTGCTGGTCTTTGTGTTGTTGGTGGTGCTGGTCCTGCCTTAAATACCATTCAAAATGTAGTCGCACGGACCGAAAACGAAAAGGACGCAGAACCTAAACTCGCACAACACTTAGTGAACTGAGAACTGAACCTTTTGGCCTCCATTCCAGATACGGCCTGCCCGATAAGCCGCTCGAACTGGGACGTGTGACACCCGGCACCTATTGTACCAGGCAATTCGACGAGTGCTATCGGAACAAGTGTCGCCTGCAAAGTCCGAATTATCCTGGCATGTATCCGAGGAACGTTACCTGCTACTGGACGATCCGGCAGAAGGAAGTCCCGACCAGCAAGCACGCCATGATTGCCGTTAGCCAGGAAAATCAGCACAAGGCCCTGGTAAAACGGTAAGTTGGAGCTGGGAATTGTGGGCGGGGATGGGGGATTGTGCCGAAGAATCTCGAATGAATACCTGCATTGGAGAGCATTAAATAAGCATTACCATTCTGTCCGACGAATTCGAGTCCGGTCCCGAATTGAATGGGATATGTGCATATACATATCCCGGCCAGACAAAGTGCATCTGCATCTGCACTGCATTTGTATGACAAATTTCAATTTGGCAAATAGCTAGGCGAAGTACCAGTTTGCAGTTTGTTAACTGACGGCACAAATGAAACTGTTTCGTGTCCGAGAATGTTAAGCATTCGTCGCCCAAAAAGTTTTGTATATTCCAATTAAATGCTGCAAACTGGCAGCCGATGCAATTTGTATGCAAAACCGTATTAGAGGACAGTATGTGAAGTTTGTAATTGGATTGATTGGATTAGGTAAATGTATTTATGATATTAGCTCACATTTATTTTCAACTTTCGAAGAGAACATCTGGGTTTTCTGCTCAGGTGTAAAATCAGTGCTTTTATATGCACCAACGAAAATAGTCATTGCAGGACTCCTAACTTTTTTATAAATTTACAAAGTTTGATTCTAAAAAGTTTGTCATTGAAACAATAAGGAATAGAGAAAACAACACAGCTATTGGAAACAAACGTATATACTATAAAATTGATAGAAAAATATTTATTTCTATGTAACCATTGTTTGACGACACTTTTCCACATACTTGTAAATATTATTTGTATTACTTTAGCTTTTACTATTATTTTGACCCCAGCTGTAACAAATTTTCTAGCCTGGCTTTGGCAAATGAAAATGTTTTCATTGCATTTCGATTTGATTGCTTTTCTCCGTTTTTCAATTGTACATATTGTTCGTGCTCTTTGGCTAACCTCTCCAATATGATTCCCATTTTTTCCGCCCACACTCACAGCTCAATAGCCAGCTTTAATAAAACATCCCGGTCCATTCGAGCCTGGTCGGACTGTACAGGTGAACGGGACCATTTGATTTTCTACGACGGCAGCTCCACCAACGATCCTGTTTTGGCCAAATACTGCGGAGGAGATTGGTTGCCACGCGTCGTTTCACGGTAAGTCAAACTATGAAATTGCGCAAGAATTTCTCACATTTTATAGGCTATCATATCCTTCACATATATTATCTTAATCAAAGAGTGAGAGGGGTGAGAAAGAGAGAAAGGCAGGACCAAAAGAAACAGAAATAGGACATTTATTTAACGCCACTTCTCCCTGTTATGAAAAAGTTAAATAACTTTTAAACACAGCAAAACTCATAATACATTTACAAGAAAGGATAGACAGGCATTTTTAATGAGCGTGTGTGTGTGTGTGCCACTATGCTATGATGTAAGTATCGTTCACAGTGATGCCTCACAGTGCTATCTAAACTATAAGGATGTGTGAAATGTGATACATTCTTATAACACATAATTCCAATGAATATAAATAAAAACTTAGATAATCAAAGAGTTGTCTTAATTCATGTGAACAAAATAAAAGGGATTTTCTAAGCTCTGATATGTATCCCTGGCCAAGAGTAATTTACGGATCACTGTAAGACGGGGATCCCCTTTTCCGCATCACTGATGTGCATGTGTGCGTGTGTGTGCATGGGCTGGGAACCGCAGCCTAGTGCACTGCACTGCAGTTTGGCTTGGGGCGCATGTGTTCCTATTCAGTTACACATAGATACAAAGCCGCTCACACAGATACAAAACGGGCGAGCGTGTGTGTGCCTTGCAATTGTGCGCAATGCTTAAGCAAAACCGGAAATTGGGTTGCTCGGCAGACAGTAACCGAAGGACAGACGCCGAGATCGACCGACAGACAGACAGACACACTCGGAGCGAAAAGTGAAAAAGAGATGCGAAATTCGAGATACAGATACACTCGCAAAGTGCAAAACAGCCCAGCGCACACATAGAAATAAATAGATTTATGCTGCCGGTTGAAACTTTGCTAGTGCCATCTATTGAAAACATTTTGATGCATGTGATTTATGCAATGGCAAAATTTTGCTCATTAGTTTCCCAGTTGCCAGCATTTAGATCGTCAACCATAAATTCTTAAAGGCTCACCAGCCTTTCAAAAGCAGTTTTAAGTTTCCAAACTTCAACGCACACTTACACACCTGCGGCGTTGTCCTGGAGTTTGGCTTATTAAAATGCAGCTACTAATCGGCGTAATTTCGGATTAGTTAGTGGAACTAGTTCGCTCATTAGTAAAAAGCTTTACGGTCCGTATTTTGATTTCCTTCATATAAAAATACTAACTTAAATAAAACATTTTTAGCTTAGGCACTTAAAGTAACCAAGTAATCGCTTAAAAATATATCCTAGCAGTTCCGAAAATAAGAAATAGAGAAACAATGCTAACAAAAGGACTCATATATATGTTTAAATAGTTTACAAATAAATGATTTAAGCTCAAAATTGTTAGCTCACCGGGACACCAAAATAATTTAATCCCCATAAAACAAGTTACACATTTATCTCCCAAATACTAAACTACCAACTCATTGGGTTTAGATTGTCATAAATTCTTGGAAGTCTGCTCTCGATGTGCTTAAGAACACTTTCGGGACATCCCCAAAACGCTGGAATGCAGCTCTCAGCCACGCCCACGCATTTCCATGGCTTCAAGTGGCCTAGTTGCCCCAAACCCCACACCACAACCACCTTAAACCCCCTCCGACGGCGCCTCTGGCCATTTATCTTGCACTTGAGCATTTGTTTTTGTTGTCTTTCGGTCTTTGGTCAGGGCCAAAAGTTTGCTCTTTTCCAGGGTCTGGGTCTCCTCTGCCCACTTGGTGACCTCTTGAGACATGCACATAAACTCGGATTTTTTCTAACTGGACTGTGCTTTGCTTTCTTCTGGCTCTTGCAGCTGGAAAAACATATCATGGAAGATCTCAAGCAATCAATTTTCAAATTAATGTATTCATGTTGGACTGCAAAAGTGGAAAAACATTTAAGGGTTGCACTCCGTTATATATATTCTTCATAACTTCGAAAATAACAAAATACCTAAACATGTTTCTATATCAACTGTTCTAATTTAAAGCACCTTGAGTATGTCAATGCTTATAAATGATAATGTTTTAAAAACTTGCTTAAAATGTGTCGCTTCATAAAATCGGCCCAACGATGATGAGATCTTCGTCTTGCCCCTTAATCTCTTAATGAGTTGCACTCTCACATTTATTGACATCCTTTCCGAATCCTTGGGAAAATCGCATAAGCGCGCACAGGTGCCAAAAAGAGGGCGACGGGATCGGGGAATGCGCATCAAATATGCATAGAGCGTAATATGCACATGAAGGAGAAAACGAACGAAGCAAAAGACGCTCACAGAACTTGATGGAAAAGTGGGTGCCCAAGAAAAACGGCATTAAGAAGCCAGGGCCGTAGCTCATGCCGCGCTTTTCCTTCCACCGGCACACCGCACTCATTTTTCACATCCTTCGTCTGGCAGGACACCGAGAACAATTTCCTCAGTGGGCTAGAGTGTTGATGAAAATGTTTTAAAACAGTGTTATTTCCCAATTGTTGATCACATCAGAACTTTAATACTACATGAACTGCAGTGCAGATTGATCTGAACGAAATCAAAAAGATAGATACATAGGCCATAAGGAAAAGACCAGGTAACAAGAAATTACCAAACAAATTTAAGCATTACATATATAATAAATTATTTGAATGATTGTTTCCTAATTCTGTGTTTAGTTGTATTTTTATTATACAGTTTTCCGAATTTTCCCGTGCACTGCGTCAGCTTCATACGCGACATGAGCACACGAATTACTGATGCACACACACACAGACGCAGGGAAAAGTCCTTCTTCTACGCCTGCAAACATCGCTCGCTTTGCTTCTCACCTCAGACATGGTTCTCTGACTTGATGCGAAAATCGCATATGCACACAAGGACAAGGGAAATGGGAAATGAGTGAGTTGGGTTGGGGGTATCTTGGGGCGGAGGAAGCTACATGAAAATGATTAATTTCCCAGCGCAACTTAAAATTGCAACAAGCTAAAGGTGCCGTGAGACGTTGGTATTTTATTGGTCTCTTTTTCTTTTTCTCGCATTTCCCTTTTTTGGGGGGGTGGGGAGTGGGTTGGAAAAGCTGGAAAAGTTGTATTTCCATCTCAGCTGCAGCAGCAGCACCAGCTGTTGATTTTCCTCTAAGTAAATGTTAATTTTTGTTAGCCAAGAAAAGAAAAACTCAAAGCGATAACTTTTTAAATTGCATATTAATTTTTTATGACGCAAATTTTCCACCCCTCCCCATGCGCTCCACACCACTAAACCTGCTTTTTGTGGTTGCACTTTGCGGATTAGACTTGATGAAAATCGGTGAAAGAAAACGGGATGTTTGCTTTCGGTTAATTCTATTTTTTGGATGGGGATTTCGTGTGGAAAGGTTTAACTTTAAGTGCTTTATGCCTTGGAGGTGCATTACGGAATCGCTTAAATAACTTTAAAATATCAGTGTATCACTAAAGAAATTATTTTAAAGTATCGGATTTTGAAATCTGGTTAATTTTCGTACCTCAAAATCGTTTTAGAACTGTAGGAAAACTAGTGCTGCAAATCAATTTAACAGTTTGATTTTCGATTGAAACACGCAATGCTGGGTATCAAAAAGAGCTTTTAATGCTCGGCTCATTTAATAACTTGAAATCCACGCCTGCTACTGAGCTCTCCTGCAAACACGAGGCTTTCAAAAACCCCCGGAGCACCCATGGTGACCGCAATTCCATAGAATTTCGAGGGGCGTTTTCGGGGAGGACATAGCTGCCATTTGCGGTCAGGACACTCTGACGCTTCGGAGAACTCAACGTGTATTGATAACCGACAAAGGGACAGCGATTTGGAGCAGAGGTCGCACGGGAGTGGCGAGTTCAAGGAGGCAACTTGGCTATGGATTCGTGTTGATTTTACGACACCCACAAGTGTGCCGCAGGCCATACAGTAACCAAATGTCACGGAAGTACGCGTACTGAAATTTACACTTGCAGAAATTAGAAACAACTTAAAAATTTGACTTTAGCCTGAGCACCAAACTTCTAGAGAAAATACAGATATATATTAAGATATAAAGATAAAGAACAAAGATAGACGTATTTACGACAAGATGTTTCCATTGTTAGATTCATAAAAAGAATTCAAATTATAAATATTAAATATTAAGCTATACTTGTATTTCTAATAATAAGCTAAGTTTGGCCAAATATAAAAGGCGTTACCAGACCCTTTCCTCTTAAGTGGGGGTTGTAAATTTGGAAAACATCCAGACATTTCCCCGAGTACACCAACACACACAAGCGCTGGCGAAAAGGACATTCCCAAGCAACCAGGACATGCCCCAGCTGAATTCCAGCGGCCTGAGTGGGGACCAAACATTTGTGTCGCTTTATTAAAAATTAATATACTTTTCATTTGCAGTTTATTGCACTTGGCACTGACAGAAAGCATTGCAGCTGCTCCGCATCCAGACCCCAAGCCCCCCTCTAATCCGAGCACCTCCTTCTGAGGACACGTTTCGCTTAAATAATAAGGAGCTTTGCCGCCCACACTTACACGTATTAAAAAGTCATTTTGTTGGCCATGTTTGATGGCTTTTGACATCGTCTGCGTGAGCGTTTCTTTTTAAGTGTTCAAAGTCTTGGCTCGGATGGGTGCAAGTGTGTGAGTTAGTGGCTGTGTGTGTGTGTGTGTGCGGGAGCTCTGTTCCCGTTTTATTTTATGTCATGCCATATTACGCATACGCCGTGTGTGCACACCTCTTGCCCGGGCAATAAAAATTCAATTTGATGTTTAAATTGAAAACTTTGAACATTATTTATGTATCAAGTTTCTATTATAATGTGTTACTTTATTGTTTAATGAAAATTGGTTATAGTACACTTTATATTGTTTGATGACAATAGTTCTCGCTTATTATAATTTAATTGTTTGATGACAATTGTTTGGCTCTAGTTGCGTAAGTATATAGCGCGATTGAAAAACTTGCGACTGCCCTCGTACACCATTCTACTCGAAGTCCCCTTTTTGTTCTTTCCGTTAATAAGCGTTGCCACTGCGCGTTACTCTCTTGCTCTCTGTGTTATCGATCATTTTAGTTCGCTGATCTGGTTCATTTCCCACATTTATACGGTCATAAATGCGGCATGCAAAGAAGATGAAGAAGGAACCCAGACATGCGTACATCACTTTTCAATAGCGGGGAAAGTAGAACTTATGGAAATTTAAATAATATGTGGTCTGCTAAGATTAATAATCATAAAGATTTGATAAATTGCGTAACAAATTTATTGTATAGTTCAATGAAATGCATAGTATGACTTTTCTCTGAAGAGCATAAAGTTTGAGTAACTTACAAAAAAAAAGTTATTAGATAATGAATTTGATTTAACGCAGGCAAGGAAATAACCATGTCATCACCTACTTTTAGGGTCGTACTAAGACTATTATTTTCGCTTAGAACTCTCAATTTGATAGACACTTCTGTGAAAACGGCATCTGCAAGTGTAGCGACCACTCGAAGTTTATGAACACTCGATGTCAGTGCCATGGCAGCTGTTCCAGCCTTTTCGCTTCCAAAAAATCTGGCGTCGCGCCGTCTGCAAGTGGAGACAAATAATATGAGGGGGTGGATATGCTTTTGGTGCAACACCCACTGGCGACTGACATTTCATAATTTTTGGCCAGCGAAATTAAAAGACAAACGCCGGAATTTTTGGCCCAACTCGACTTCGTTACTTTGTTATGCCAAAAAATTTGCCTAAAACTTTCGCACACCACCCACCGCCCACCGCCCGCCAGCGAGACAATGGCGAAAAAAGTTAATTTGGCAGCAAAAATGCAAACAACCAGACGGAGCGGACACTTTAAATAGCCCAAAACAAAGCGGCGGTGCACTGCGTCATACTTTAGGGCGCGGCTCGTCGGCATTTTGGCAAAACGCCCACCGAGATTGTTGTTTGTGCTATTTCGCTGGCTGTTTTGGTTTTGGGTTTGTTGCCTCTTTCGTGGGCAAAAAGTTTACGACTTTTCTTGTTTGCCGAATTGTGCAAATTAAATTTATGTGCGCTGAAGTTTTTTCACGCCTCTAATTGGAGTGCCAGTGGCCTGGTTATGGACAAACATCGCCAGATACCACGGGGCGTATGAGCGATATTGGGGTAAAACTTCTGAGATTTCTTTGTGCAAAACTTTTTGTGGCCCAGCTGCTCGCCACTCATGTCCAAGTATCGTAGGATTTTAAACAAACAAATAAGCCAATATCCAGTTGAATTTAATAATAAAATGGAACGTGATAGGACAACCAGGGAAAGCGTATCTAAGTTCTATGTGCATTTATCAGGAACATACAAAACATATGTAAATAAACATTCGATTGTTTTTAGATTCTCAACACTTACGAAATATAGTTTTAACTTAATGTCACTTGTCTTATGTCACTTTCAGAGGTCCTGAGATGTTGGTGGCCTTCCATTCCAGCCCGTTTTCTGCGCCCTTGCAGCAGGGCATCCCGAACCGAGGCTTCGAACTGGACGTGGACATCCTCTTCACCGACTCCGACTCATTTGACTTCGCGCAGGGCACCAAGAACCAGTGCGAGTTCCACATAAATGCCTCGAATCCAGGTGAGAGGGGTATCCGCAAATGAATATGAATAACCGTAATTAATGGCAATTAATGTGGGGCTCAGCTGCAGGTGCAGGTGCGGCAAACTTTCCCGAAAGGAGGGACACCATCAACTGGGTCAGCATTTTGCATTACCCATTTCCACTGCTCACAATTCGCACTTCTTGCGCAACTTTTACGAGTTATTTCTTCCTTATAAATGCAAGAGTGCTTCCTTTTCTTCGTTTTTTTTTTTTACGGGGAATTATTATTTATATTGCCTGCTGATGAATGTTTCTGGACGGAGCACTTCGCTGACTGCTTAATTGCCATAAAAACAATCAGATGTTGAAAGCCAATTCCTTGACGTATTTTTGCGACGTGGTGTAAACAGAGCCATTCGGCGAGGTGTCACATTTTAATGGACGTGGCCGCAACCATGCAGCCTCTATTAGCCTTTGGCTCTAATCTAAACAGACTAAATGAGATTTTAATTAAATTCATGGCCAGACGAATACCCAACGGAAACCCGAGTCTTAAGCTGGCCAAATGGCTTTTCAGGTTTGACTTGATGCGGCGGCCAAGAAGAAAAGTATGAGTAATTGCTTGGGCAGCGATAATGTTCGGGATGGATTTCAGTCGAGGAGTGGGAAAATTAGATGCCTGTGATGCGGTTCCTTGGGTAATTGGGAAAGGGGAAATATAGATAATTTCAAGCTTGGTGAATTTATTTATGCTCTCCATACTTATTTTCTTGGTGTATAAAATCAGGCTGGTAAATTTGACTAGAACTACATTGAAGCTAAAAATGAACTCTTTAATTATGTAAAAAAAAGCTGAAGTACCCCCATCCTTGTGGCCACATTAATTAACATTCGCCACTAACCGAAGGAGTTGCCTATTCTAAACTTGTTTTCATACGCCTCCCCACTCCCATTAACATCCATCTCCGCCTGCATCTTTCACCTAAGCTTTCCCCTTGACTTGGCTTCTCTGGAATTTCATGCTCCCTGGTCAGCAGTCAGCTGCATTTAATTGAAAAATTATTAAATGAAATTTCAGACTGCCCTACTGAGCCTCTTGGGTGCCAGGGAACTGGAAAATGGAAAGGATCTCCAGAACCAGAAACGCTCCATCAATTTAGTGCAGCAGCCGCAGCGGTGGCCAAAAGTAGGCAACGCCATGGCAGCCGCTAATGTTCATTAATTTGCACTTAATAACTTTTGAGTAGATTTTATTTTGCTGGCCAAGCCGAAAGAGCGCCGGACTTTTATTATTTTCTCCACCGCTTTTTTATCTCGCAAAAAGGAAAGAAAATTGAGGCAGCCCTCATTTAAAATTAGTTTTTTGGTTGAGCAGGCAATTTTGGAAGGGAAAAGTATAGGGCAAATCAACTCGGTCCTAGTTTACTTTCCTCCTTATTCCTTACATAACAGTTGTCCGACGCCTTGTTGTTCTTGTGCTCATTAACTTGCCAGCTTATATAATATATATGTACATGTATATATATGTAAGTGTGTTGATGTTGTTTCGGTTTGGCTTAATTTTTGACCGTTTAACTTTTGTGAAATGCTGTTCATCCACATTCCCCATTCCCTTGGCTTTTTCAATTCGACTTGGCTTAATGCGTTGGCTGGGAAATCCAGCAGATGTGCCTGCTATCATTAGGCCAAAAATTCTAGGTGGGTGGGAGGATTTTTAGCGGCGATTTCGTTGCTATATCCATCATAGTTATAATTCAGACGGAAAATTGTAGCTGTGTATTTGAAAAAGGGATAACTGAAGCTGTAAGCACCCAAGACCCGCCACGAAATAATCGCTATTAATTTTATTATCCTAATAAAAAAGGCGAGGCAAAGCATTAAAGTTAACTTATTGAAATTCTTATAAAAAGAAAATAAAATCACTAATTCCAAATGGATAAACAAGCGAAATGCAATAGATTCTAATTAGAAATAGCAAACAGCATTCCGTTAAAGCGAGTTGTGACCGAAATCGAAAAATGCCTTAAATACTAGCAACATTTTGCGGCACGTTCAATTAGTAAAACTCGGCGTATGAAACATTTATTTATAACAGCCAAGGAACCACGCGGTCTGAATGCGTGGGTGAAGTGGTGAGGGGGAGTTAGAAGGAGTTGGCCAACAATTCGGGCCAACAAGGCGGTATAATTGTTTTGTTATCGACACACGCACACACACCCAAGGCCACGCCCCGTTTGCGTGGGAGGGGCGGCAGCTTTGTGCGATACAAATAAATTATTAGGGGGTGCAACATGATTTTAATTAAAGTTTTAACGAAAACCAAATATTTATCGTTTCATTTTGCTTCCATTTGTTCGCTGTGTGCGGTTTTATTTGCGGCCCCACTCCGCAAAAAACCCCCCTTTTCGCAAAACACAAACAACAACAACATCATTAAGCATGGGGAGGCTAAAATTCAATATGCATTTGTATTTGAATATTTGAAATTTCAGCCAGAGAACGGGCGAAACAAGGACAATTTATTATGAACAACAAAGGTCATTGCAATGTTATACATACCATAATCATCAGTGTGCGGTTTTCAATAGAATTCTCGTAGAATATTCAACGCAAATAATGCGCTGGGACCACGCGGCGTATGATTAATAAACTGCAGATGCAAATGCAGATGCAGATGCTTTGTGTGCAGAAGTCCGGCTCGGGTTTCACTTATTGCGTTGATTACGTAACTGAATCTGTTGCATATTTAATTTGGTTTGATTTGGCCATAACTTTTTCAATTAACTTTAATTAAATTCGCAACTTTTCGCCCAGCCAGTGAAGAAAACCCTTTGGCTCTGTGGTGTGTGTCGATTTTAATTACATTTTGTTTGCTTGCATTTTCCGCTGACAGCCCTGCAATCGTTTAAAGTACGTTTAAATCAATCGCACAACAGCGCTTGCCAAAAGTTCTTGGGTATTTTCATAGCCATTGTCATAGCTGCCAATTGTCGATCCAATTATTTCCTAAAAGGATTTATCCGTCAGCCAAGCGTTATCTGACCCAATCAATACCAATGCTCAATCCCGTCCGGATTCCCTAATTAGTGCTAATCAACTCCAGCCGAAGATCATCCCGTAAGCATTGAGCGCCCACAAAAGCGGAAAAACTTCATCCTGCGCATATTTAACATGTCCATTGCCATGGCAACTTGTTCTCACATCTAATGCCGCCAATCAAAATTGGGTAATAAATTATCCTGCATGGAATCGCTGTAAGATTTGCTCAAATCATTTATGCCAACTAAGCAGGAATACACAGGCTGCGATGGAAAACGGGCAATCACAGATGCCGAAAATTTATGACCCAACGAACCAAGGAACACATTCGATTTATGTTTTGGCCATGGAAACGATTGTAAACATTTTATTAAATAATCAGCAAAATATAGGATAGGAAATACACTCGAGTTTTAATAAAGAATGAGTTACAATTTTGAATGGCTTGATAAAAAAGGCTGAGATTAAAAAGCTTTCAACATTCGTATTTTAACCTTATGTGACAGCCAGAGTTTCGACGGGATTCCCTTGCTAATTCCGGAAAAGTTGTTTTGACGTTTTTCTGTTCATTGATTTACGGATTATTGTTGATGACATAGTTGGAGGAATTGCCAACTCGCCCCGCGGAACTTAAGTTTCTGCTAACACCAACCCATTTACCCATTTCCCGTGCCAACTTCAGCCATTTTTTCAGCGCCGCCCCCAGCTGTTGTTACACCTAAAGTTTCGCAAAGTTTTTCAGCAAACTTTAAGCAAAACCTTTCAATTTTCCTGTTACTTTTCCCTCGTCTCCCGGAACGTTTGTGGGAATTTTCCTTTTTAATTTCATAAAGTCAACAGACGAAAACAAAGAAAGGGAAAGCAAACAATGAAGCGTGGAACGGCGGCAAAGACAAAGGAACTTTTATTTAATGGGTTGGCGGGGGAAGGTTGGTTAGAATGTAACATGTAAAATTAAAGGTGTTTTGCGAAATTGAAAGGACGAAAGAGCCACGAAAAATACCCACAAAATTAGCTGATCAAATTGTGTTTAGTACGCTAATTAACAACATCAATTAAACAGCATATGCGTGAAGGGAGGTAAATAATTAAATTCCAGAAGTCGGTTTATTCTAGTCATTTTGTTTAAATCATAAGTAAGTTCTTACATTTCTTTCCATTTTTAAGAGATTTTCAAGTATTTTCCATACCTGAAATTATTTTGATCCTGAATTTTTAAATTTTTAAAATTATATATAATAAATAAGCAAATAAAAACCTAGGGAAAATATAAATAAATACCGAATAGCTAACAATTAAAACCTATTTGTGCGATACATTGATATCAGCTGGATTTTCCCGGTTTTCCTCAATGCTCCCCAATGGGAAAATCGAAGCAAATGGGTTTGCGATGTCGGAGAAGCCGGCGAATATTTGCTGTTTAGTTTGCTTATTGAGTTGCAATTTTGTTTGCAATCAGCGGATGGGAAGAGGAAGCTATTGGAAACAACAACCGAGTTGGCCAAGAGGGGCTGGTTGGAGGCGGGGGCGTGGTGGAGCAGATGATTGGCAAACAACAAATTAGCATATTTGCACATAACGGCAACATTTTATTTGCATTCGAATGTGTGCGAGAGTGTGTGTGCGTTCGCATGTGTGTATGCGCTTTTATGTAATATCAATATTTAATTTTGAATTTGTCAATGGATGGCAAAATTCTAGCAGCTCTCTATTAACTGTGTGCCATTTTTTGTGCGATTTGAGTTTTAGCCAAATATTGAAAATATTCCAGCTTGCTTGCCCGAAAATAGCCAAATTGCTTTAAAGGGCTATGGTATAACACGTTCCATCTGGCCCTCTGAAACCTTCGGCTTTGGTGCAACCAAACATTAATTGGCTGAAAGCTTTGGCAACTTAATTTTCCATGGAAATTAATTATTAGGGCAAACAACCAGAATACGGAAACATGGGGCATGCCCCTGCATATATTTATTAAGCTACTTTCTGCCCCCGGCTGGAAATTTCGTAAATTTCGGTTTGGCAGTGCACAAAAACATAATTAACTTGGTGATGCATACGCATACGCATACGTATATTTAATCAGCGAATGTGGTGGCCAAATGGGAAAGCGGGCTAAAAGCGAATGTTTTTGTTTGCCACACATTTATTATTTATTACGTTTAATTTGCTTTGCGCGCCGGACCAATCATATTTCGCTTTTCGGCTTGGGGTTTGTTATTCTTGTTTCACTAGTTTTGGCCATGGCTAAACTTAAAATGTTTATTTTTGGTTTCGGTTTCGGTAGTCAATAAACAAAATATGAAATCAGTAGGGAACTTGGACTCCGACGGCTAAAAGGATAGCGAGTAAATTAATTTGAATTGAAATTAGCGCAAGTATCCTTTATATACGCTTTTTATAAAAATTAGCTGAGCCAATTAATATCCCCTTTAAAATCAGAACCATCTCATTCAAACAGGCATCCATCCCTTAATTTAAATTAAACAAAAACATATATATGCATAGAATGCTGGGAATTGGCAAAAACATGCAGGGAAAAAAGGGATCGTCTGGCGCAGTTATCAATTTAATGTTGAATGACCATTAGGCTTATGGCGATTTACCACCGGCAATTCAACAAAAACCAATTCAGCGCCATCAAATATGCGTGACAATCCATTAAGTGATATATACAGTATTCGCAGTGGAGCCCACTTGCATTTTAAATGGTCCGCTCCGGTTTGGAATAGTCTCGATTGGGGTTTGGTTTCGGTCTGGCTAATTGTTTGAATGTGTTGAATGTAATGCAGCATAAAACGAAAATAAACAGCTCCACTTGGCCAGTTCGCCATGGGCAGATATACCACACTAACTATATACATAACACAGCCCGCGGGACGAGTTCTATTTAATTTGCGCACTCGCCGGGGTCCGAAATGCGAAATCGAAAAACAGCAACCGCGGCGGCAATCCAATCCAGTAAACAATCAGCGGGAAAAAGGACCCTGAATGGAAATGGAAATGCTACTCAATCAGCAATAGTTGGATTCCAGGACCAAGTGCTGCCTTTCCACCCGCAATCAATAAAGGTAACACCCCATAATTTAATGCCCCAAATGTGTTGCGACTACATTTTGCGGTTGCTGGCCAAGGCAAAAAATACAAAGCCAACGTGGCCGTGCCACCAACATTTCCCCACCGCCGGCGGCCCAAATGCACTCTAATAATAAATCGCAGAAATAACCATTTTATTGCCAGCGCTTGCGGTTTTCCTATTCCAGGTGTGGGTATGCGTCCAGGGTTCCCAGGCTCACAAACACACCTGTCTGCGCAGTGTTGCCACTCGATAGTCGCACTTTATGGCCAGCTGATAAGCATATCATTATTATTGCTACTATTACGCACCCACACAGTCCTGCCTTGAATTATTCCGTACGTGTGTGCGAGACCATATAGTGGCCATATATCTGGCGGGTCCCGATGGCTATGGCAACTCTTATTGTTGTAAGCCCACGCAGTCAGCGCAAATGTGTCGAAGCGAAATTTATTACAGCCGACTCGTGCAACTGAAACCAGATGAGTTCCACCGGAAGTTAGAGGTGTGCGCGTGAGATTGTACTTTGTTCTTTTCATTCAGGATGCCACAAGATACTATCCGATGTTCTAAGAAGAAACCTAAATAAAAAATCGAAGGAATAAAGAACCATTCTGTATAGAACATAAATCCATAAAGCCAACAAACTTTATTAAAGTAGATGAGGAATTAAAGAATTGCCTTCTTTTTAAAGAATAATTCATTATAGAACATCCAACAAAACAACTTTATTAAAATATAAAGGAATGACTTCTTTTTCAACGACAATTCTGTAATTGCATTTGCTTATGGTACTTGCACGATATTAGAAGTACAAATATATTTCATGGCTAATTCAGGCTTTATTGCCATCTCTAATACTGAGTGCTCCTGGCCATCTGTTAACTAATTCACATGCCAGGGCCGGAATGGCCAATGATTACATTTCACGTGCCATATGCATTTGCTAGTCGCAAACACTTGTATCCCTGCATATGTGTATGTAACTTTCATGTGGCGAGTTGTCGATTATTTTGCGCATTTTAGTTGCTATGTGAAATCACAATTCCCCAGCGAGTTGAAAAATGTTATTGGGATTTCTGTTGACAGTTTCGACTGCAAATTTTATGAATGTTTACTTCAGTTGATCCACTCTGCGCCAGAAGGGCCTTAAAAACCATACAGTCGCCTGCATTCGAAATGCGAGTTAAATTTGATTTGTATATTTCAAATGACAGAAATGGAATGAACAATGGATTTGCGGTTTCAAAAACATTGTACGTATTTAATATGGCATACCTTTCATACACGACGCCCGAATGTAGGCAACACTTTTTTGAAACTCCCATCCAGCATTCGCTGCTCTGGAGGCGCAGCTCATGTTTAAAGGCCACTTTACTTTTATATGCCACAGCCAGCGAAATGTGACAATAAAACTCTCATAAAAACGTATTACTTAGCTAGGACTCTCGCATACAGTGCACTAAAAGAAATAAGCTACTTCTTTGAGTTGTTTATATTGACTGTGTTATCTGCGTATCATAATGATATGTAAATATAAAGTCAATGTAATAAATGCTTGGTTCTATGTCTCTCCTAACCGTTTAACAATCATATTCAAGAGGAACAACCCACTTCAGGCTTAGAAACAGCATTATTTTCCACGATTCTCGAAGTGTATTCAAGTGTGAGGAACAATCCTGCAACTGGCTTTATTCCTCAACTTTTCCCCAGCCAAAAATAAAAAATGATGAGGAGAAGAAAAGCGGGCTCAGTGGGCCGGCAACTTTTGCCTTGTGGCAGCTGCAGCTACTTCTCCCTCCAGCCTGCCACTCGATGCGGCACGGCACACATCAAAAGTCTCCTGGCCTCTTTCGCCGGCAAGTTGGAAAAGCTGTCGCAGCGGCTAGAATCGACGCAGGTGTTATCATCGATACCGTTGACGATTGTTTCCTTTATATCGACTGGCACTTCAGCCAGCCACGCTTCTCCCATTCCATCCATCCCGCTCCCCCCATTTTTCCGCATTTTCCAGCTTTTCCTGCTGGCGCATTGCTACGAAACGTGGCGACTTTTGCCAATTGAAACGCCGAGTAGATGTTGCTCTTGCCTGGCTTCTCCACTTTTTGCGGCGTTGTTTTGCTCGCGCTGCCTTTTTTAATTTGTCACTTGAATCAAAAGTTGCCAAAGTTGTCCCAGGCCGAAGCTGTGTAGCTCTGGGTTTTGGTTTGCTCTGCGCGTTGTTAGCCTGGTTTGTTCCACGGCTCCTTTGTTGCCGCTTCCTTTTTGCCCACTTTAATTAAAGCCGAGAGCCGGAATTGCGGCATTAGGCAACTGCCGGAGCTTTAACATTGTATTCGGCGCAAATGCTGAGCAAAGTTGTCTGTGATTAATGAAAGGGTATGGCCAGAAATTAAAAACAAGAGATTAGACATGAAGGGAGCAGCAACAATGGAATGCATCGCCGGGAACTTTAATTATCTTAAAAGCAGGACCAGGCAAATTGTTGCCAAATTAGTTACAATGTGTTCACACATAATTTATTTTAATTATTTCTAAAATAATTCTTTTGGTATACAGTCCGCCCAATTTCGTAATCACTATCCGCATACAGAGAGTGTGTAAAAACAAAGGGAATATCCCCCCGCCAGGCTCACATTGTAAATTAACCTAAATCACGCGTAAGCCGCTTGTCATACAGCGTTCTTAGGACATATTAAAAAGTCGGCAAGGACGAGGCACCGAGCTCGTCGGTGTACATAAATATCTGTATCTATATCCTATATATGCTATATGTTATATACACGCCTGCATGAATACTATAATCTCCTCCACTCACTCGCCTGATTTTTTTTGCCCCCTTTCCAGATGATGTGCTATTCTCGCGGCGCGGCCGCATGGGACGCATTGTGAGTCCGCGTCACACGCTTCCGCCGAATACGACATGCACGTACCACTTTCACGGATATCCTGGTGACCTGATTTGGTTATCGTTCACCAGCTACAATCTGCAGATCCTGCAGCAGGCGATACACGACAACAATACGCTGGGACGGGTGAGTTGAGTCGAGTTTTGCTGAGCGTCTGTGTTTGCGCCATAAAGCGTTTAACCGAACGGATGTCGCGGGACGGGGATGGGTATGCACTGAGAGAAAATGCGTTTTTAGTTGAGTAAGGTCATGTGAAGCATTGATATATATTTGAGTGATTAAGTCAGTCAATCTATCAGGGTTTCGATTCCTGTTATTGGATCTGCTCAAAAACTATACATATATGTCCTTACTTATTTAGTTACATTAATTTGGAAACATTTTTATAGAAAGCTGTAATAGAATATTCTCAAAAAAAGAATATTAAATTATACCGCTTTTAGCATAAGCTTTGGACAAAGCCTTGATAGTTCATCACCTCTATTATAAAATAAGAAATTGAGATTTATACCATTTGCATTTAAGATATACGTTCTTCAACAAAGTCATTGTGAATGCATTGAATTAATCCTTAATGTCATCCGCTATTTTGTCCAGTGTGAGGATTCTGCTGCCGTTATAGTTAACCGTTTACATAAATGCATAAAATTTGTGCCCGTGGGAGGGATGCAGGCGTATAGAGCTCGGGGAAAGATGGGTGGATGTGGGCGAAAGTGGGTGGTTGCCGCTCGCATTGTCTCTTAAATGCACTGCGTCTACGCCAGCGGCGTCTCCTCCATTCGCCATTGTCTTGGGCTCCCTTTGGCCCCACCTATAGCTCCAGAGCCCCCTACATGTCTTGCTATTAGTGCCAGTCGGTCGACACTTTGTCTCTGCTGGCCAATTAAAAATGCAGCCATAGAAATGCGCCGTATAAAATGTATAATTAAGTGAAAGCTTACGCAACTCCTAACGAGACATTTTTAAGTCTGAAGTCCGCCCGCCAGCAAAGGCAACTGCGTCAAAATGCGGCACAGCCAACAAAATCAAGCGTCCATAATAATGTCCTGTCATCTCTTTCTACGCTCGTCGCGCTGTCTCTTTCTCTGCTGCAGAGCAAACAAATTGATACGAATAAAAAAGTTCCAGGGCAATAACGTCAAGTAAACACAAAGGTTGTAAGTGCACTTTACTATAGTTGTACTATGGAATCAAACTGTAAAACACATCTAAATTCTAGTATTCGAAATACATGCAACTTAGTGGGCATTTTTCTTAGTGCTCTCATCATATCGGTGTATGTGTGTGTGTGCATTTTAAATGTTCGTTGTCGCCTGCCTAACGGTCCGTGAATTGTGTCAAGGTAGAATGTTGAGTTCGCCAGGACGAACTGCGCTTAATGTCGGGTCAGCGGGTCCCTCAAAGGATGAAATGGCGCCCCCTGTCCCCAGATAACTGAATGGTCATTTGGGCTAGGCCACGCGAAAGTGCATTCGAGTTGCAGGTTGGAGAGTCCGCGACAAGCAGACCTGATTTTTATTAAAGTGCGGTGATTAAGGCTCAAGGTAGCGCAGAGCAGTGAAGTATCATACCTAATATCTCTTAATAATTTATATGGAACTTGCCTTTGATAACTCAAAGTAATCATGACAGAGCACAAAGAGTTCGCATAGTAGTTGCAAGCATACTTATATTTTACCTTAAATATTTTTGTATCTTTCAGTATATAAGTAGTTTCTGTTTTCAAAATCCTATATTTAATTTGATCATTCGAGTTGAAATTAAGTAGAGTTCACAAGTTGCTCAAAACTTTTTGAATTGCCCTTGCAAAGGCAGACGAACTTAACTTTAAAGGCCAAAATCTCTAAGCGGAATCCGCTGTCAACTTTCAAAGCTGCTTGTCTGAGTGCTCCGAACTCCCCAACATTTTCCGTGTGTTCGGTGGGGCCAAAGATCACAGAATGGAAATAATAGAAGGTGAAATGGAATGATATGGGGGACATGTCAACGCTTTGCGCGGTCTCATAAATGTCGTCGCATTACAAGTATTTCCAGGATTGCTCCACAGCCACTCCAATCATACCCATTCCGAGTCCCACTGCCATTGTATTTTTATTTCGTCGGCGAGTTTTAACTTTGGTTCTTAATTTAAAAAGTTTGTTTTGCCACGGTTTCTCTTGTGTGCTGGTGGTGGTGCTTGTTTTTTCCATTTGTTTCTTTTTTATTTTAGAAAATTCACATTCACTTGTTTGTGAGCTTGTCGTTATCCACGCTCTCCCCCCCGCCCCAAAAAATGGTATCGCCCACGTTCCAATGACTTCAGTTCGCAGTACCTGCTGTTTTTGTTTGCGTCACTTTGCCTCGCTGTTACAAAATTCATGAACTGTTTTTGCCGATTCCATTCCAGTACTCCCACCACCGCCCACTCCCGCCCAATGGAGTCGCCCGTTCTGTGTTTTATTTTACACATATTTCTGTCCTGTCACTTTTTATTGTACTCCCGTTTGTAGCCGCTTAAGAGGGGAGAGATGAATGCACTGAGAAAAAATTACAGTACGTACTTTGACAGAACCAGAAACCTGCGAAAGCACACACTTTATTATCCAGATTGATAAATATTAGCTACACTTAAAGTATACTCCTTTTTCGTTGACATAAATTATGATATAATATGATATTCGAAACTAATGATTTCGAATTTTTATAAAAATCAAGGAAATTAAATGAACAAAATGTATAACTTAGGAGTTTTTAGATCCAACAAATTTAAGAAAATGTACTATTTAATATTTCACCGTAATAATGTGCTTAATAATAATAATAATGCACTTAAAGATAATTTTTAGTTTTTTACTAGCTCCACTTTTTCATGTGCTAACTACCAATTTTTCCCAGTGTACATTGGGCGGTGTGGGTGTGCTAGGTGTTACTGCGAAGTTGTTTTGCTTTATTTCGCTGACTGCCCCCTCGATATATTTTCCTTCTCGTTTTTTGTTTATTTGTGTGCTGCTGGCAGCTTTTCATTTTTCGCAATTTAAAGTGTAGGTGAGGCAACTGCAATTGACACAGACAGAGGAGCATCCTGCGGGGGGGCGTGGCCCAAAAACGGAAAAGACAATTGTATGGGTGTTGGCAGAGAGTTCAGTCACCATTTATCTGCTCTCCTTCCGCTTTTCCAATGGTTTTGGCCAAATTAATTGGCACCACAGTTGCACAAGCGCTCGCTGAGTGTGTCTACCAAAAATAAATTAGGAGCCCCCAGTTTCACGTGATATGCGTCTAGACAGAGAACGACCTTGAGCGCATGAATAGCGTCTGGCAATTTATCTGATAAGACGACAGATGAGGAGTTTCCACAGCTCTGGAAAATGCTTTGATTAAAATGCGAAAGCAATCAAGGTGCAGCATGTGTAGTGTGTTTTATTGTGTGGTTTGTCTCCGGAATTTTATGAATTCGAAAGCAGAGAAAATGTTGGCAGTCGTAGCATTTTAGGAATTCATATGGGTAACATTTTCCAAATATTTGTGACTGAAAATAATTAATTTGCCAAATATAAGGGACTTACACGGGCTATGGTAAATGGGTTATTAGGCAATGCAGTTTACTAATTAAAAGTAGTTAAGTGAATTTCTACTTTAAAATGTGCAGCGTGCTTTAAGATAGATTTAAAATTGTTCTTAAGACTCAGTAGTTTGTTTTATTTGTTTGCACTTCTTAGACTTTAATTTCATGGATTAACTTTACAGAATTAAATGCACAAATGTTGCTGTTGCATCGTCAAGCAAATCAAGTAAATGAAATGAACAGAGGCAGCGGACTTAAACGGCTGTCAGTTAGTTTCTGGGCCGACACTTCGTCTGGGTCCGGAGTCTGTAACTTCAGTTCAGTTTCTTCAGCCAAGCCACAGCTGTTTGCAACTGTCTTTTTCATTATTAACACAGTCAACAATAATCAGGGCCTAGGCGGAATGGAGCGGAATGCGGGGCGGCGGGGAAGAAAACATAAACATTGTCAGCCAGGAGGCGTCTAGGAAAAATATTTAATGCCTGCAAACAACAACAAGGAGACTGTGAGGAATGCAAAGACTGCGACTACAACTACAAAGCCGACGAGTGTGGAGCCTTTCTACTGGGGACAGTGACAAACGACAAATAACTCACACTTGCAACTGTTTGAATATGACATGTGACAAACGGAGGGCGAGCGGGCAAGCTAACAAGGAAAAACAACAGAGAGCCAAAGGGAAAGCGTGAATAACGCGTGGAATGAATGGCACGACTCACACTCCAATACTCAGGAAAAATATTCGTAACTTTCAATAAGGGAAATCGAATTTTGTAGTGCCAAAAATTTCAAACCATAAGAAACCATTACAAAAGAAACAAATGCTATTTAGGTATATTGTTCATTAGTGTAAGCAGCTTAAATTATATAAATATAAAATTCTAATTATTTATTCCCGAGGATATTAATTAGGAGAAGATGTTGGTATAGTTTTTTCTAAGACATGAAACTCTCCTGGGTAGTTTCTCTCAGTGCACCTTAAAATAATGTCAACAAAAGAATTAAACAATAACATATGTTCGCTTTCTTTTCGCTCTCCAATTGTCTTTCTGCAGAGCGATCTGCCACCTTGGATAACGCGCCTGAGGATGTGGGACAGCTATGGCACATATGTGCCCATGAAATCGACAAGTTCAACCACCGGCCAACCGCCCCCGCCACCCCCCGTTGCCTCCTCGGCGGACGGGGGCAAGCCGACCCTCCTCAACCAGAGCAACTACGGCAGCTACTACTACAGTGCCAGTAATCCGAAGTTGAATCGGAATCTGCGGGTGAACATCGACAATGCCTGGAATCCGGTGGACACCTACATATACGGCCCCACGCAGTCGAGCGTGTTCAACCAGGAGAACAAGTACAGCGGCTACCAGGGTGGGGGTCCTGGCGGAGGATCAGCTGGATCCGCTGGATCCGGCAAGCCCATATCCGGGGTCAAGGAAAGCCTCAACTACATTTCGAGCGGCAAGTCCTCCAAGGAAGTCTCCGCAGCGGCGGTCGTCAGCTCGGATCGTAATAGTGCGGTGGCCTTGATGAGCACCAAGGGCAAGCGACGCCTCATGCTGGAGATCTACGACTACGAGACTCCGAAGCTGTGCGATCACACTGCCATCGGAAGTGGAGTGAGCGGAAGTAGTGCCGTGATGGGGGGCAACAAACAGAGACCCTGCAGTCCGGTGGAGAGCTACGTGAGCACCGGCAGGGATTTGGTAAGTTAAGCCATAACCACCTAATTAACTCAATGCCAAAAAAATGGAATGTAGTAAACGTTTTGGTTTAAATTGCCAGTAATCAATATGCAATAGTTATCTTTGCAAACAGGCATATTGATCATTTATTCCGCTAAATTGGAAAAGAAGTTCAACCTTAGCATTAATATACCATTATTTAATATGTCTAAAGATAGAGCAAAAATTAGTTTTTTTCTGCTCGAAGTCATCTCACTTAACTCAGTTCCGGTTGTAATTGGGTAGTTGCAGCAGCCTAAAAGTAGGCAACGCTTTAGCTTCGCCGCCGGCAGAGCAATAAAAACCGTAGCCTACCTTCCGGCTGCGTTTGGCATCACAACCAAGTCGGGAAAATTAGAACTTAACCAAAGCACAGTGGTTCCTCCCATATGCCAAAAATAAAAAAATCAATGTCCAAATTTTGTCTTTAAATGTATCATTACTTTCTCATAATTGGTCTAGCTATTCAAATTTATTCATGTTTTTGTTTTGCTCTAACTGTCCGCTTCAAGAATAGCATCGCAAGAGACAGCATGATATCAATCGAATATTGCAGCGTGAGCAACTTACAAGTAAAGCTGTCCGTCAATTCAATAAAAAACCTTATAAATCGCATTACTCTGCAATGGAAGCCATTTGTATAATAGATAATGGTGTTTAGTATATTTAAAAAAAATTTATATGTACGACGTTTTGTGTTTTGCGTAAATTTGTGTTGTGTTTAGTATATAGTTCCAGATGTTTTTTGTTTATGTTTGCGATCTTTCGTTGGAGGTTTCGTTACGTCCACTTCCACTTAACTTAATAATTCTTTTTGTTTATTGTGTATAAACATTGCCCAGGTGGTATATATGCGGGCCCGTACTCGGTCCCGTACTGTTCCCGTACTCGGGAACCGCTTTCCCATACAATGGCAACCACTGTGCAAAGGACTTTTCTAATTTGTCAGCTGACACTGTTTGTTTTCCTTGTTTTGGCCGGTGCTTAAAAAAATAAAATAAAATAAAATAAAAATTAGGCAGTGGGGGAACACGACTTTGTGACTGCACCTTGGCTGCCGAGGGCCGAGTGCCCAATTTGGCACGCCCAAGGGCCCTCACAAATAAATAAAACGCAGCTGGAGAACTGAAGAGCTGCAAACTGGCAGCCGGAAGCTGGGAATTTTTTGGCAGAGTGCAGAGCGATTCGTGTTTGCTTTAAACTTGACAAAATTAATCAAATTAAACACTCGACTGCATCGCCAGACGTGCACAAATAACGAAGGAGCAGAGCGAATTTCCCAGGGGCAGGCGACAAATTCAAATTCGCCAAAGCCATAGTACCCCAACCCCCGCTTTTCACACACACACGCACGCAATACAAAGGAAAATGGGGGGCGGTAAGTGGGCGTTGGTGTGGCCATGGGCGGGGAAGGGGGCGGCATTGACGGCATGCACGGACAAACAGACAACCGCAATAAGCTTGCTTAGCCTTTTTGACGTCGCTCCTCGTTGACAAATATGAACTGCAAATATTGTGATGCCAAATTGAAGCCGCCGCGCATTGTGCAATTCCGCGCTCTCCATGCAGTCATAAAGAACTTTACGAAATATCCATAAGCTCCCCTAAATTAAATACACATGTGCACTAGCTGGCACTGTCAATATTAAATAGTTTCCAAAAATAAATTAAACATGGCACAGTTGATGCCTTTAGCGGAATATTCATTGAAGTTGAATATTATGTAAAATGTAGGACAAATCATTTTCACAGCATTTTTCATCATATAATTATTCAATATAACGATTTACAAAGCTTGTAAATACTTTATAAACTGAGCAGAGCTTTAAAAATATCGAAAGTTGCTACCGGTGCAAATTTTAGTTCGTTTTTAAATACCAATTTATTGTAATCTCATTGAAGGCAACAGTTTTTCACAGTATTCCAACTCTCTTATTACCATCTCCCCTTACAGAAACTGGAGTTCCACACGCATACCGGCACCGCCCTGTTTCCCGCACAGTTCGCTCTGAACTACGAGTTTGTGGACACGGAGCAGGGTGGCGAGACGTGGGCAGGGAGACGGGGAGAAGATCCGGTGCCGCCACTCTGCTCAAGAATTTTCAAGAAGCGCAAGGGCAACATCCAGGTTCCCAGGAATGTGTTTCTGTACGGACGAGGCGGAGCCAAGAACATAACCTGCTTGTATCGCTTTGAAGCGGGTCCTTCGGAGAGGGTGAAACTGGTCCTGCATAACGTGTCCTTCGGAGAAGGTACAGCCTGCACCACTGACTCGGATCTGCATACAGGCAGACCCCGCTGCAATCAACTGGATCCGGAGGGCCGCATCACGGAGCTGCGACTGTTTGATGTTCCATTTAGGGACGTGAAAATCCAACTGGGCTGCTTCTGCGATAACTCCAGTGCCCTATACAGCAATGCACCGCTCACATTCGTTTCGCATTCGAGGATTATGGAGCTGTCCTTCACGGTCACGAGATTAAATATATCGGAGGACTTTGCGGATGTCTTCTTCTCGGCTTCCTACGAATTCAAGAGACAACCGGACTGCAGGAAGCAGTTGAAACTCAAAGGAGCCGGCGGAGAGGACGAACTCAAGTATCCTTTAAAGACTCAGGATGCGAGTTGCGAAGGCCTGGCCTGGTACATCGAAGCCCAATCGGCCGAGAGGTCGCTCTTCGTCCAGACCTGGGGCGCCTATCTGCCCGTGGATCCCACCTCCGAGGATGCCATGCGGTGTCACACCAAGAACCGCTTGATGATATACTCCGGACGACCCCTGCGACCCATGAGGGTGGTGTGCCCGGCCCAAAGTGGTCCGCGGCCAATGTCGCTGCACATCTTCTCCGAGGACTGGACCAATGGGCAGCCCTTGTTCATGAACAAGTAAGTGAACTATATATTTAATTTTAAAAATATATTAGTTTTCAAATAGTTTTCATTTGGTTTTTCTGCTTGAGTCCATGTGGTTTGAATTATACAAAAGACATAACTAATAACCTTAGGAAACCAACAACGGTTGACCCTTTTGAGAAAGATTGTGGATAACATTTCTGTGCTTTATTTATTTGCTAGTAGAGGAGACTGAATTATTTACAATTTCACGCTCTGGTGTCGTGTCGCCTCACAAGTCTGCCCGACCAATTACCCATGCTCTGGGAAAAATTCGAAAATATTCCAGGAACAAATAAAGAAAGAGCAGGACTTGAAAACATTCATGCCTAATGACGCATGGACTCCCTGCCATTATGAAGAGCATGCGAGCTAGTCCACTCGAGCAACTGAAGACTACACAAAAAGCCTCTTAGGTCGAGTATTTTGGGAATTTTTCACTCAAAATTAATTGCATTTTAATAGTTGCTAATATTTCAAAAAACTTGTGCACTTATTTGCACCGGCATCAGGCTGCTCCCCCCTCCCCTGCTCCACAAGCTCCATCAAAAAGTCCTGCTTCAAAATGCAATAACAGGAAATGGCTACGACGGCAACAAAATACAGGAAATTGAGCGCAAAGAAATATGCTATGCAGGAGATGAAAAAATGAAAACGCAAACGAGACGAAGTCCAGGCAAACAAACATGGCCGTCAGACATGAACATATGTATACAGCCGCGGTTAACCAATTAGGAGTTTTGAATTCCAGAAAAAAGTATTAATACAAAATTGCATTTTGTTTATGTATTAAGATAAATTTACATTTAGATTCGTTGGCTGGGAATGTTGTACTTTCAGCAAGAGCACTTGAGCTTTCATGCAGAAAAGTGTTTGTGCTTAAGCATACTGAGAAAAATAAAAGCAAATATAACAAACTTAAAGAAAATTTAACTTGAATGAAAAACTGTCGCAAGAAAAGGTAATCCCATGGAGAGCAACACAACTATCATACTTAGATTCTTTCAAATGAGATTAGTATTTTTTTAAAGCCACTAAACATGTGACCGGTGCTGTGCGCATGAACCATGCAAAGCGAGCATGAGGCGAAGACAGGTGGAAAGGTGGCGCACGGGTAAGAGCATTCTGCCCGCTGGAACTTGGCCGTATGTGCTCCGGCAATTTATGTCCAAGGTGCGTGCCACCGAAATGAACCGGTGAACCTGGACGTTACGCTCGTTTCTTGGGGGAAAGTCCGGCAGTTGACCAACCTGTGTCCTTTTCCTGGTTCTGCGCTTAACGTGTTGCCATTAAATTTTATGGTCAGCTCTTCCTCCCTTTGTCCGTGTTTGCATTTTGCTCAATTTTGTCGCCGCAGAACATAAAAAGGGAGTCAGGATGGGCGGAAAAAGAAGCGAAGGAATATTGCACTGTGGACGACATGTGAAAACATATTTTTATGGGACCCCAAAGGGTAATTGGACATTGCACGGGATATCCTAGCTGGCTAATGAGTGTGTCGAGCCTTTTTAGGTAATTAATTGAGAGCTTTTCAAATCATCTGTGAATTACAATGACCACACACACAATAAGGCAACGAAACGTTGAAGTGTGATTGCACTAAAGTGTATTAATTCAAAGGGATTTAAGTCAGCTGGAGATAACATCATAATAAATCCAAGATAATTGAAATATCCTTTCGAGATAGTTGTATAATTTGCTATTCGCCATTCGGGAATATTTGTTTCATTGGCTTGAAGTGAAACCAATTGGGCCGGACTTCATCCAGCGAAACTTTGACGGCTAACTCGCTTAATGCGCGGCTTAAGCCAAACTACGAGTAAGATATTTGTCTGTGGCAACTTGAAAGTTGCAAGTAATTAGTGGCACTTGAGCAACTACTAGGCTGTCGGGATACGAAAATGGGGCAGGACATACCCCATTTAGCTAGATGCTCCAAAAGTTATGTAGAGCAGGGACCATGAGTGGAGTCCATTTCCCTTTAAGAATAAAGGACTATTAGCAATCTTAAAATATTATATCTAAGTATTCTAATCGTTATATTTTTTTAGTATTTTGGTGGCATGAGTATCTTTTTGAAAACACTGAGCTTACGAACTCGCTTTCCACATATCCTCTTTCAGACCCATCAGCCTGGTGCTGGAGCCAATCCTGAAGGAGCCCGGCGACATCTCCTTCACGTGGCTCGAGATTCACCGCACCAAGAACGCGCTGCTGCAGCAGTTGGACCTACATGTGAACGCTAGCGTGACCACGGGCATGGGCTCCCAGACCTCCTCCCAGTCCGCAGCCGGCTCCAACACGGGCATTGGGGGACTGGGCACCAGCGGGTCAGGATCTGCTGCCAACGCCGGAGGCTCTGCAGGCGGAGCAACGGCCAACGAGACGCTGAACGAGTTCGGATTCTTTCCCAAGGAGTCCGACTGCGAATACAAATGTCCTGAAATTGATGCATGCATTGCGGCCAGCTTGTGGTGCGATGGTGAGTACAGATTGCCGGTCGAGGCCACAGACCATTTCTCAGGGAGTTGCCGAATGATGGGTTTTTGGTATGGAACCACTGCATGCAAAGCAGTTCATAGAAGTCGACGTGGCCAAGAATCTTTCGTGCGTTCATCAATTCGGGTCAATGGGCAACTACTTAAGAAAAGGGCATCTGAGTAAAGAACATGTTGAATTATCCAGCAAAATTTGAATTTAAAGGACTTAGGGTACGAATTCATACTCCAAATTCAGTAGAAACGTTCTTAGGAAAATTAATACCGCTAGAGAGCTAGAAATAGGCTTATCTCCTTACTTTGGTATGCCTGGTTTCAAGGATTCTACTCTGGGAATTTCATATCACTAAGGAGAGTCCTGGAACTTCGCCTGGAGCTCTGCACTATTTGTACGTGATTTGGCGCTCAGTCTTGGGGATTTGGGTTATCCATTTGCAGCGTGCCGCCAGCAGAAGGCAACCAAAAATTTCACTTGTGGCTGGCTTGTCTGTTAATTTCGAAGCGGGCTGTCCACGTCCTTGTAATCAGGCAAAGTTTCCTGACTGCTGCACCAGGCTGCAGTGCACCACTCCTGCTGGTTGTCGGTTGCTAGTTGTTAGTTGCTTCGTTGGTCGGTTGTCGTTGTCGGCGGTTGCTGGTTGTTGGCGATTGTTGGCCGACTGGCGGGATGGCCGGTTGTTGGACAAACCCGCAGCGGCAAAACTCCGAAATGTCTTGCAGAAAAAGTTTGTCCCCCAGTCCTGCACCAGGCCAACACGAAATGGCCGCAACAGCTGTGGCAGACTTATTTTCAATGCACTTGGGAGATGAAGGGCGCAAAAAAGTAGATGCAATGTGGGAAAGTTTATAGACTAGGAAATACCCTTTTGTAAGGAATCCGCCGTGCATTCTGTATTTACATGAGCTTACCAATATTTAAGTGTCATATATTCCCCAAAATTAATTTAATTACTTTAATTTTGTTTCTTAAATAGTATATACTTTGTACATTAAAGATTGTGTAATGTGTGATGTATAAGTATAAAATTGCATTGATTTTCCTGCATTTTCCTACTTACACTCTAGAAGCCGTACAGACTCTTTAAAACTTACGCTCGGTGGAAAAAATACAAAGGCTAGCCTGGGCTTTGCCTTTTAGCTTCAATTATTTATGGGCAGCCAGGCGCGTCTGCATCTGGAGCTGGTTAACCGCAAAATCCAGGGCATTAAACAAGCTTTGGACCCCACGGGCCACTCGAGTGACACTGCATTCAATTTGTAACCTTAGAATAGGCCACCCAGCTGCGGTGCTCCTCCCAAACCCCAATCTGCTTTCAATTTTTCAATCAGCGCCTCTACCTCTATCTAGGATACTGAATCTGTTCTGGCACTGACAGAAAAGATACTGTTCTAATATTACTTTCAAAAGCTCTATTTGAAACTATATGCATAATAAAAAAGATACATTCAACTAGGGATTGCATTGATGAAACTGCTTAAATATGTAACGCTTTAACGCACTAAGACTAAGACCGTTTGGGGTGATAACAATGATATCAATATTCTGATTAGAAAACTGGGACAGATGTATTGCTCCTAAGAAGTGACGTTTTTTTCTAAAAGTGTCCCTGTAATCTCTCCTTTTCAGGCCACCACAACTGCCCCAGCGGTTTCGATGAGTCGGAGGAGGAGTGCGGCACCGCTCGCAAGTTGCTGGAACTGCCGGGCGGAGTTTTCGCCGCACTTGGATGCATTGCAGCAGCCCTGACCGCCTGCCTGATATTCTGCATGTTCGGGCTGATGAGGAAGCGGAAAAAGTCGGTGGTGCAGAAGGGCGCCGGAGTGGGCGGCATGGGCGGAATGGGCGTGGGCGGGATGGGCGTGGGCATCGGGTTCATGAACGGAGCGAGCAACGGCAACGTCTCCGCCGCCAGCATCGGTACCCTGAAGAAGGACTTTAAGAAGGAGGCGCTGTACATCGATCCGGCCTCCTGACACGGACTACAGCCGGTCGAATATATCCACGTGGACCGGGAGACCACCGTGTGATGTGTTGCCGCCGGTTGTAGCATCCCCTATGATCATGTGGAGCTTTCCATGGAGCTGGCCTGACCGATGGATCAGTCCGCTGATCCCGTTCAAAATCTGGCCTGGAGATTTTAAAGATACAGAGTCGACGCCTGGAGGTATGAGAACACTAAATGAACCTACATTTTAAGCCGATAACTTTTTCTAAACGCTTCTGGGAGTAACAAATTGCGCACTAGCGAAGTTGTGTGTATGTAGTCATAAGGAAAATGCTGTTATTGAGTTGCTAATGCTTTTTACTTTGTATATATTATTTAACTTTAAGCATAAATAATTTAAAAGCTCTGAGAGAGTCAGGATTGTGCACCGTAAGAACTTTTTTAAGGTATTTCGATCTTTATGTCCTATCATTATTCTTTCAATATTAAAAAATTATCTTTGAGTTCAAATTAAAAATCTTTATAATTGCACACATTAAAGGTTTCCAAATTTAAATCAAAACTGATCACTCACCACTTTTAAAAACTCAAAATGTTCGAGTAATATGAATTTATTGCTAGTCACATGGTAGCCCGTTTTGACCTTTACATAATTGGGCTTTAGTTTGATTATGAGAGTTAACAATTTTTCAGTTTAGGACTACATACACAAACAAAAAGAGGACATAAAACTATTGTAAATTAGGTACCTTTAAACCAGTTAGATCAGCTAGAGAACAACAATTCGTGGGCGGCTCGTAGATGACTTCGGCATATTACCACATAGCACACAGCACCCATTAAAGGAAGTAATCCAATGACATTTAGCAACTAAATGGAAGATCATGAACTACAATAAAATTGTATAGAAGAGCAACTCAAAGAGCAGATCCCTATGCGTAGGGCACTATGCGTCTGACACTAATTTTAAGCGGTTAGACTAGGCAAAAAACTGTTAGCAGCGATTGGAGAGGAGTTGGGAAAGGTCGAGGGTAATCTCTACAGTGTTGTGATCTAAGGCATGCACATACTGAACTATGTTTAAACACTATGTTTAACGTCGAAGCATTTACATGACGAGTACTCAGAACCGGAGGCGTATATTGTATAGGTACTAGCTAGTAGCTAACTAGTCAACTAAGAGGCAGCACTTTTCTGTTATTATCGTACAGCACAAACACACATAAGCAAAGGACATCACCTAGTGGTTTATTATATACAAGTCGATACAGCAAGTTAATTAAATGCAATTGTTATTAATGAATTAAGTAGAGCTCCAAACCAGAGATATGTTCACTGCACTTAATCGAGAGAACTGCCAAAGGATTAGACAACAAAACAACAAAACAATCAATGTAAATATTTCTGTCGAGCAATCACTGGTTTGCGTCAGCATTTATGTTCGTAATTTGAACACAAACCGATTCCCCTTAAGTAGCTGCAGTGAGTAACATTCCTAAAGTTAATAGACTTTGTAAAAACTACGAGCGAAGAATAATAATATACTGTATGCAAAACTACCATTTAGGACACGGCTCATAACCCATATAAACAATCAAACTTTTGGCAGTTGCAGTAGGATTAAGCAAACAACACCAAGAAGAAGCGGAAAAAGGACATAAGTACTTTATTTTATAGACACTGAACTAGGGCAAAAATTATGAAACTGAATACTGAAAGCAAAGCAAATACTGGCTGCAGTGGGAATTTTAAAAATTTAAGAACCTCTGCCAACGCCGGCAGAGTCCACATCCATAAAAACCCATTAAAATTTCAACTCGAATGAAACTTTGCCGAAAAGCGTGTGTATAAAAAATATATGATTTAGCCAGCATAAAAAGTAAATGGAAATATATACATAAATTAAATCAAATATTTTCGGTTGGGATTTTTTGATAGCAAATAACCTAAATATTTATAGCTAAAAAAGAAAGAAAGAAAATTTAACAAAACGCACTTTGTACAATTTAATAAAAAACGAGCAGTTAGTTATTATATTCAGACACACAGCATAGCATACACATATAGGATATTTTACACACATTCGAATAAGAGATAAAATAATACTGAAACATATACGAGAGCGAAAGGAAATGAAATTAATTAAAAAAGGCGCATAGGCCAAAAATGCATTTTTACTGCCGCCAATTGAGGACAAAAATCGAAAACACGGCTGGCAGGGCGTTTAAATAGTTAGCTTTAAGCCCGGCTAAAATGCTGTAACTACTTCGTTGGCCACCATTGTCACTCACACAAACTCACATCATCTCAATCATCAGTTCGGTTCAGTTCCTTCTCTCAACCAAACCAAACTATGGAAATTTCTGTGCCAACTGTGTTTAAAGTAGAATTCAAAGATAAAAAATTAGTAAAAAGTGGGGGGCGGCGTGGGTTGGAGAAATTGAATTATGACCGCACATAAAACATTGCATATAATTTATTTGAAATGTTCAAAAACGAAACGAGAAGAAAACGCTGCGCGATGGTAAATAACAATATAATGCAGACAGCTGTGTAAATAGTCAAACTGCGTACAGTCAACGCATATTTAATTAAAAACCGAAAAAACTAAAAAAACTGAAAAAAGTGACCCAATGAGAAATTCCAGAAAGGAGATCATGTCTTAAGTTCCCTTTCTGAATTCCCCCGATTTTCATTTCTTTTCGCCGTTCGATAGCGTAAGTTTCACTTGTATGATAAATAAAACTAAACCAAATATTTATATAGAGATATTATACGTATATGAAATGGAAACCTTAAGTTAATGACGCACTGAATCAAATAGATGAAACGAGTATTTAAAACCAAGACAATTAAAACCAAAAGGAACTTTAAGCAAAATAAAACCGATAAAAAAATGAAACTGAACACAGCGCACCAAAATTGCTAAAGTGGGTGAGTGGGTTGGGTGTTTGATATTCGGGGGGAATGGATGGGGTGTTTAGTGGGTGGGTGGAATGCCAACTGTTCCGTTTGACGCTCGGGGGAAAACCGTTGGCCAAACTAAGGCGAACTCAAATCGTGTCCAAATAGCTGGCAGTCAAGTAGGCCACAGATTTTGATTGCCCGCATCCGGGCAGCAATCGGTGGACATCCTCGAAAATTCGGAACATCGAACGAGATGCTGTTAAAGCCAAGCCAAGCCGGCAGCTCCAGGCGTGTGTTCTCACCGGTCGGAACTCGGATTGGCCGTGGGATCGCGTTGTGGCTATGGGCTTTCCATGTCCCCCGTCTCGCCCTCGCTGAGCCCGCATAAAACATAAGCCACCGCCCTGGTGCTCGTGTGGTGTGTGCTCTATATTCCACAGATTCCGCCTCCTCCCTCGGATTCCCCAGTTCTCTGACTCCGTGTTCATGGCCGGCAGCTCTGTTTCTGGCCCTGGCAACTCTGGCCCGTGGACTTGGCCAAAATGGCTTTGATGGGCGTGGGCGACAAAAGGACCGGAAATCGCTAACGAGGCGTGGTAAAGGAGTTTTTGCAGTAAGTTTGATATCAAAGTAAATATTTAAAACATAAAATACCAAAGCATAATCAAATTTAATGGAGGGATCTACCTTGGATGTATGTATTTTGGCATTATTACAGATTATCAAACTAATAACTAGTATGTTTATTGCTTTTATTTATTATTAACACATTTAAGTATCTGGCTATTAAAGTTAATACTTATGCAGTTCTTTTTTTGACGTAGTCATTAATTTACATCTAATATATATATCTAATTCAGATATTCAGTCTAGTTCAATAGAAATTGTTGAAATTATTTGCTATATTGTACGCACTTACACTTAATATATACATATAAATTAATTTAGAATTTGCGTAACTAATTATATTTCGAATTTATATTTTATATCTACCAAATACGATTTTAAATTCCTTTAATATATTTAAACGGATGTATTAAACATGCCAACCAATTACCATGGACAACCTCGCTGCATAAAATACACTGGCGAGTATTGGCCAAATATAATATATACACACACCTGCCACAAACTCACACAATCAGCTATTTGTGTTTGCACCTAGGGCCAATTGCAATGTTGTTTACAATCGAGTTGGCCAGCTCAGCGCAATCGGCACAGCCACAAAGGGACAGTTGGCAGCAAAAAAGATATAGCCAACTTACTGTGAGCAACCACAATTGGACAGCTGATAAGCTTAACCCGAAAACCGACAGCCTAACAACTCGTCGACTTTCGAGTTTCGAAATCGGAGAAAGAGTCTGATAATTCAGATAGCTCAATTATCTCCGTCGATTTGGACAGTCATCAATGCAACTTTGCAGCTTTTTAGCTACTCACTTTCTTGGTACTAAATGCTGAAATACCTTTAATTATTACCAGATAAACACAAGACATGTGCCGCCAACGCATTTCGTTTTAATTTTACTTTTATGTTTTGCCTGTTTTTATGTTGAGGCTGGCGTTTTTCCTTTTTTTTGTCATTGTTATCGAGAAATTTACACGAATTTTCAACTTGTTGCTGAAATAAAAAAAGTTTAATAAGACTAAACAATCAGTTTTTTGTCGGTCCTAAAAATGTGGACCTATGCAGATAGTTGTGGGTAAACGCTTAAAGTCGACAGCCGTCTGACGCCAGTTAGTGGACAAGTCAGTTACAGTGAGAGTGAAAAGTTATGGTACCTGAAAAGGGTAATTTAAAGCAATATATGATAACACAGACTTATAACTTGAAATATATTATAAATTTATTTAAAAAAAAATGTAATGCTATAATGTTCTAATTTAATCTGAAAAAAGATTTATTTGAGCCACTGTGCCATAAGAGTCAACAGTTGAATAAGGGTCAATGAGCTTAGCTTTGTGGACAGCAAGTGCGGGGATCGCGGAATCCAGCTCTTGTAGGAACTATAGATTTGAGTTTGGCAAAAATTAAGCTTAGATCCCGAAGTTGGCTAACGAACGAGGCGAAAATCGCTTATTTCTGTACGAATGGCCAAAACTAATCGATGGAAATTACAAAAGCGGGAAGGTCAACTTTTCGACTGTCCAGTTGGGGGGATGGGTTCAAAGGTAAACCTGTTTTTAATTCTAATTCTCCCTTCCTCTAAGAAGAAATAGAAAAAACTAAACTTCTTCTTTTTGCCAACGTGGTTTGGATCACACGCAATATGTTCTATTCAATCGAACAAATTACCATTGAGGTTGGAAAACCAACTGATCCAATAGAGGATATTGAAACAAGTGCCCAAAATTAGATTCCTTGCGCGGAGAATAAAGACACTACGCTGTTTGGACGACCTAAATAAATATGTCTAAGTAGATTATTGTCAGATGGTGGGGTAATAATAAAAATGTTGCCACAGACAAATGGGCTACAGTCACGTCCCCACGAAATCAGTCAGCCCGCGAACAAAGAGCGATCGAAAGAGCGAATAAACAGAGCCAAAGAGAGTCGAAGAAAATGGTAAAAGCAAACAGTGGTAAGCCGCCGCTGCCAACATCTTAAAGTTGGCCAAAAAGGCGGCCAAGTGCCCCCAGGAACATTCAGTCAAGCCGCGATCGCCGAGCTCTACGGACGTCTATATCTCTAAGTCTTCGAGTCGTGAATCGGAATTAAAGTGAACTCAAGTGCCGACCGGAAAATTCTTTCGGCCAAGAAAGGTCTGCGAGAACTAAGATCTCAAGCGATTGTGTTTTTGTGTAATTGACATTGGATGTCTCTGAACGCCGAACGATCGTACAAAATGAAACTGCGCGATGTGGAAAACGCCTTCAAATACCGGCGCATACCGTATCCCAAGCGGTAAGTGAGATCTCCACACGAGAAAAAGGCGGCGGAGAAAAGATTTCTTTCACTCGAGAACGGTGTTCGTTTCACAGGGGAAATGCAATTGAGTTCCAGTTTCAGTTTAATTGAAAACCGGTCATAATTGCCATTGAATGGCCAGGGAATCGAAATCGAGTTGGTAGATCGAAGATTGCGTTCGCCGCAGCGCAAAAGATTAAAAATAATCTGCTCTCGATTCTCCATAAAAAGCGCTTAACTTTCCGTTTTCGCAGCTGGCTAAAAGAGATAGCGTTTCAGGGTCGTTGCATTTGATAAATACAATTAAATAAAAACTCCAAACTTTAAGTAGTGGCAGCCAGTAAATTAATTGCAGCTACACTAGAAGAAATGGATTTGTTGATCTTTAACTTAATATGGATCTCAACGATTTAGATGGGTATATGTAGATCAACGAGCTTTATGATAATATAAATAACTCAAAGCCATATATTTAATATATAATATTTAATTCATTATATCATCCAACTATTTATAGCAGTCTGATAATTATTAACTTTATAATGTTTGAAAATTGATTGAGTACTTTCAATTTAGCTATTTGTACACATGAAAAATTATTACGAATGCTGATATGAGCTTATGTATAATTGAAAATATTTTCAACAATTTTTAAGTACAAGAAAACGGTCTATTATTTATCATAAAATTATTTAAAATGTTTCAATAAATCCGATAAAAAATACTTTTAAAATATTTTCTAATATTTTGAAGACTTATTAAAAGCAAGTATTTAAGCTTTTTAATTTAAAATGTTTCAATAACTTCGCTCTGTGCAGTTGCGGCTGACGTTTTTTCAATCTCTGCTCCAGTTAAAAGCTACAATCTTGTTTCTATTTTTTATTGCGTTTTTCATTCTCAATTCTTCTCATAATTCATTTGGTGTAGCACCTCGGGGCGGCAGATGAAGAGGAGGAAAACCACAAAAGCCGAGCTCACTTCAACTATTTCAAGTAGCCAAAAGAGCCGTGTCTTACCACCATCCATCCTCCCACCATTCCTGCCACTGCATTGTGTGGGCCTGCATTTTTCGGTGTTTGTTCTGGCCTTTTACAGAACCCAAGTTCGGGCCAAGTCAGCTCAGATAAAAGTTAAGAGCCCCCGACTTGACTGCCCGCTCATTAGTCGATGGTTGATGGTCGACGGCCGGCGGCCGGCGGTTTCTGCGGCCGCCCATAACAATTTTGGCTATTAAAAGGTGTTTAGGCCAGAGAACTCAGCCACTGCGTCCGCTATTGTGCAAGATTCGCTCGTTTTTCCGTTTGTATGGCCAAATTTGTTGCAACGAGTGCGTCGAGATGTAAACTAATGATATACCGACCGACTACACATGTTATGGGCTAATTGGCTTTTGGGAAACTATTTCTTTCCGTTTTTGTTGACTTTTTAAAAGGGTGTGAGAATTTGCTTTTCATTAAGGCAAAACGTGGCGAAGTCATGGCTCACAGCTAATACTTGTGAATACTTGTGGCTTTAGCTCAAGCTAAAGGCAAATTGGATCAACAACATACATTTATGTATTATTTTATTTAAACATTTTTCCACTTATTAAGTTCCTGCAAGATATCAAAGTCAAATAACTCCTTTTTTGCTATTAAGCCCTCATTAATTTTTGCGCAGCTCGGCCCATTTGCCGTTTATTTGCAGAACAAATTATTACATTAAATGTATGAATTACTGGCATTAATTAAACACATGGCTTAAATGTAGATATGTGTGATACTTTCTGTGATTACCGCTGGCTGAAGCATAAATTTCACGCTCGTTTTGACAATTTCATGCAGCTGCAAACTCTCAGTCAATCAGTTGGCCAATCAGTCAGTCTGCCAATCAATCAGGTAAACATTTATTTTTTATCCATTTCCGATGGCCAGGGGACTTAGTGAGACGAGTAATCTTACCATTTGCACAACAAAATAGTGAAAATATTTGAATATGTATATGATTTATCGCAACAGATACGAATTGTCCTGCAGAGAAACATACAAACATAAATTCGCAGCCATATTGCTGCGTATACTTGCGTCGTTATTTGCACAATTCTTTTGTACGCTCTCAAATTGATATTAATTAATGAAATTAATTGGTTTTGCTTAAATAACTCGCCGACAGATGTTTGGCAGCTTCATTATCCGGACACGCGATAAATGAGCATACGTAGAAAATGGGTTCGTTGCACCCAGTTGAGAAAAATCAGTCAGAATCGGAATCGATTCGAATCGATTTTAAAAGTCAATGACAATTATACGCTCAATGAGTGGAATGAAGTGCAGTTATGCAATAATTTCTTCCGAATTAGCATAAATTACGTTTCTGATTTGCTTTCCATTTGGATTAGGGCTTACCTAATACAAAACTCACTCTTATTTTCACTGCAAGCCGAAGCGTGACAGAAATTATTTAGAACGCCCCCAAAAGCGGCTACAAAGTGCGGAGAAAGAGGGCGAAGACTCAAGCCGGGCTTGAAAAGACTGTAGCTGGCTCTTCGCTGCCGAGTCTACAAGTCTTTCTTCTGTGCGCCTTTCTCAGCAATTCTTCTCTTTCTTACCAGTTTCTTTCTTTCTCTGGGCGCCACGACATGCAGTCACTCACTCTTTGGTAATTATATTCAGTGATGTGATTTGTTTTTCTTTTCTTCATTTTCTTTCGAGTTTTGCATGCCGTTTTGTTTTATTTTGCCTGTCTTTCTGCAGTGGAAATGATGCATATTGGGAATTTTACACGCTGCCGGTGGCCCGCGGGAAAGTTAATTATTGCTGTCCGTTTGCGGCGGGTGGCAAATTAAAAAATAATTATTAACAAAAACATATATATGTGCTAAATTTTATGTTTTTAAACTGCAATTAAAATGTCTTTCTTCACACACTAAGAAAAAAACCAATTTATAGCCGTAGGGTTAAATACACGACTTTCTCTCTTTTTACCTATTTTTTTTATTTACAAATATTTAGGAAAATATTTTTAAAAAAGAATGAAAGAAGTAAGTCTTTACGAGTTTATTTTCCGCTTACACAATCTTGTTTACACGTTCAGGATTTTCAACAACCAAACAAAAATGTATATTAAATTAAATTCGATTATTTTATATAAAAAATTATTTTCAAAATTATTAGCTGTGCCAAAAACACACTTAGCTCTTTAATATGCTATGTTTACCTTTCCAATTATATTTTCAAATAGTTTAAACAGAAACCAAAGTTTAGAGAATAACAAGAGCACACTTTGGGTGCTTTTAAGCCCGTATTTTACACAATTTTCCTAAAACTTCACACCTAACCCTCATGATCAGGTGAAATTGTAGGCCCTCTGCCCACATTTGGCTACCATTTTCACTGATAATTTCGCACGCAACTTTTGGCAAGTGAAAGCCCACAAAATATTCACATGTTTTGTAAACATTATAGCAATTTATGACCGCAGCCGTTTAGCACCTTTCAGAAGAGATGACCGGCAATTTTACTGGGCCAATTTCGGAGAGCAACAAACGCCCACCGGTAGTCTCTAACTATGTGGCTGTTATTAGTTGGCCATAAAAACAAAAACTTCGGTTATGACTGTGTGGACATAAAAAACAACGCCCTCTCCCACGAAACAGTTTTTCTACATTATGTAAAAAACGGTCGAATGCAGAGAGTGGCAAATACAAAATGCTAAAAAAATTCGCATTATTTTTAGCATAGTTTATGTATTACGGAGGCTCTTCAAGAAAGCCAAAGCCAAAGCTAATTAATACCATCATGTGAAAAAAGTGCAACACTTTTCGGCTAAAAATAAAACAAGCGCAGAGAAATACCCAGACGCAGCAGACAAGTTGAAAATTATGTGTATAGCTTTCACTTGATTTACAAATATGGGCTGCGGGACAAGGGGGCGTGGCCAGCAATGCGTAACAGCCAAGTGATGATGACAATGATGAATTTTTCTTTTCGTCTTGTGACGGACTTCAAGTTTCAAGTTTGCCAGGTGTAAATTGGTGGGCCAAAAGGTGAAGTTGAACGAAAGGTGGAGTTAGTTTGGAGGTCGATCTAGTTCAAAGTTATTGAGCTTTGGGAGTAATCAGTCATGGAGTAATGAGTCATGGGAGTAATCAAGGTAAAGGCTAGTCAAACTTATCATAGGGCTAAGTTGAGGGCCTAAGTTGTATTTTTATTTTTTCAAGGGTATACAATAGCTAATACGACCCACCTGGCGCATCTTTTCAGTTTCGGACAAATGATCATCAACTAATTACCCTTTCACCGCGCTGATAAAAACAATGAAGAAAACTCATTAATAGCACTACAGCCAAAATGGTCCCCTAATTTATTTAGGCACTTCCTTGGCCGAAAAGACTTTCATAAAAATTATCTTTATGCAATGCATAAAATGTTTGAAAAAGCACATAAACCTCCTTTCAATTTATGTTTTTCCCCAAACATATAAAGATGTTGTTACTCGTACTTTCTCATAAAATTTGATTGTTTTTGATCAAATATGCATGCAAAATGCTATAAATAAGAAACCAAGCTAAATGTGAATAAAAAGCAAAATGTGTGTGTTTACTTTTTTTGCGACCGTATCCGTACGTTTTTTTTTCTTTTTTAAGTTTGCCAAATGCAGACGAGGCAAAATTGAATTTAATTTATCTGCCGCTTCTTCACTCTAACACAGCGAAAGTGAGTTAACGCTTAGCTTCAGATCCGAACTTGGTAAATACCTCGAGTATGTAAATCACTTTTTACAGCCGGCAAACTGCGAAGATTTATGGGCACCAGCTACTTGGGCGAGCAGAATATTTAACGGTGGGACATGTCTGGGATCCCAAGAGATAGATCCCCAGGTGGGCGGTGCTCTTCGTGGCCATCAGGTGAAAGCATTGAACTCCAATTAGCGGGCGCATTTATGATTATTTTCACTTTTCCGCCAGTCAAGCGTTCAGAGAACTTTCGGTGTTAATTGGAATTAAGTAACTAGTTTGTAAGAAAAAAATGCACATGAAGAATAATTGGTAATATCTAGTACAACTTAGAATACAGGTGAACAAAAAGTTAAAATATTTTATTAACTTGTGTGTGCCTCTCCCTTGCACTTGAGAAGTCGAACAGACTCGCCAGAAAAGGCCATTTCGTCAAAGCTCAAGAAACTGGATGAAAAACTGCAATAAACCAGTTTGATAGTTGGCAAATATTGGCCAAGACCGAAACAAATGCACTTTCAAATGCTGGCAAAGTCGAGTAGTCGCAACAAAAAGGCGAAGGCAACGCCTGGCCAGAAAACTAAGTGAGACTACAAGATTCGCGAGCATATAAAGAGTGCAATCTAGAAACCGACCCCCGACAATGGACCAGGCCAAAATTGAAATTGTAGCAAAATGCTCACGACAAATATGCGGTTTTTGTCTGCCCCGACTTACAAGTTTTTCCCCATTTTCCGCCTTCCTCGCCCGTTTTATATGTGCAACCATACCGCCGGTCTTTTGACTGTGCCACTCCAAAGCCAAAAGCTGCATCATGACGTAATGACCACATGAAACAGCCCGGCCAACTCATGTGCCTCCACTGGCTTTTAGGCTAAACCGAACCGAACCGAACTGAACCGAACCGAACCGAACCGCAAACGGAAAATCGGTCCACGGCTCGAGGAGGATCTATAATTAAATATTTTTTTTATTGCGCTCTCTGCGGTCTTTTAATTGCCTGGGGGATTGGGATTGGCCTAGGTTAGACCAGTAAGTGTGGAAAACACTGAAATCTTGACTGCCTTTTCTCGAAGTGGTTATTCCAGCTTTAAACGGCCATCGGGACTAAAGACTAGGGTTATTATGTCCCACAGATAATTGAGGTTTACGATGCTCAAGCCACTGGAAAAACTGATGGGGATCTAAATATGATGTTGCAAACGTGCCAGATTGAGGATCCCGATTGGGAATAATGGTATGCTAAGTGCAGTCATATACTAGTTAGTTTTCAACAGATAAGTTGCTACAAAGGCTGCAAATAAAATGCTTATGGCCACTTTTCAAAATTTCAATTAAAGTAACCAAATAGTACATAACAAATATAGGACTATAAATATATTAAGTATGTTTAAACACTCATTTTATTTACATATCCCCGACTACCCCCCACCGATTGGCCTCACTTTTGTTAATGAAAGCAATCCTTACAAATTGTTTGATAGCTTACAATCGCAAAAATAATGCCATTGACTTTATGGATCATTAAAGCCCTGATTTGATTGCACGAATTGCCGGCCGACGAAAGAGTTAACGAATTGAAATTGCTACGTAAAGAAAGCTAAATTGATCCCTAATGAATGTCGGACGGATGTAGTAACCTGCCACCAAACACCCCCAATAAGCGTGGCAATCCAGTGTTGCCCCACTCCCGTGCCCCCGCATGTGGCAGCTGTTACTCGGAACTCAGTGCTCGATGATGGTCGGTGAAAGGAGGTTGGAGCATCAAAATTGATTTTAATGATGCCTTCGTTTCGGATCGCTTATCGGACATGTACCGAACATCATGTTCCAAAATCATAAATCTTGCTATCATTTCGTTTTGTTGCCGCCACCTGAAAGGGAGTGAGCTGGGGTGGTTTTGGCCAACAATTTTTCATTTCTATGGCCAAGACATGCATGTATGTCTGGAGTATTTGGATTCGGGTGAGCAATCAGTGACGAAAGATGCCCTGTCGAGGTCACCAGCTGTGCGTGTACTTTCCACTGCCACAGTTTTGGAGTGCCGAAGCACTGTTTTCATATTAGGTGGGGCCTTCCTCATGTGGCAGGTGCAGCAGGTGCTGCTCGCCTGCCTTTCACTAAACAAAAGCCGAAGATGCCAGCTGAGTTTAGTTTAGCGCTGGCTCAGCTCACATCTTTTGTTTGCTTTGTCCGTCTGCATTTCTATGATAATGCCAGAGCTTAGTTTAATCCCTCCCGTACGTCGAGCATACTTTTAATTAGCCGGGCCACGAGAAGCTCAGATTAATGTTCAACGGGATTTTCTATTCGAAACCAATAGCAAATAGTAGTTATGAAGAGGTATTGCACACCAGCAACTGAGTTGCTTACAAATTAAAAAAAAATAATCAAGTGGCACATTTAAAAAGAGGTGAGCCCAAAAACATATTTTGAAGTGACTCCCTGAAATGCAGGCCAATAAATAAATGTCAAGCTGGATTAATTGAGTTTCCTGTTCCGGCTGATTATAGCACTTAAACTAAACTAGGAGCCAAATGTCTCAGAACTATTTGCTGTGTAAATCAACCGCTCGCAATGGCCAACATCCTTTCTCGCTTCCAATGACTTCCAATTAACATAAATGCAATGGCAAACATACGACAGACAAATACCTGCGAGGGAAATTGAATTGCTTAATTAATTTGCACACTATCTCTTCCTTGTGCGAAAACAAGAGAACGCCTCCGACAGGCAAATAAAATTGCAGATAAAATTTAATTTTAATGCAGCTTAGTCTTAGTGCACCCAAAGATGTCCCCCAGGATGCATATCCATTTTTTCCGCCTTTCGTTCCTTCGCTCTGCGACTTTTATGTGCGGAGCGAGTTTTTCCTTCGGTCGCCGGTTAAACAAGTTGCAGCGACGCTGGCGACCTACTTTTGGCATCGCCTCTGGCTAAAACTGTTACTCGAATTCAGACTGCGGCTATGGACGGGAAAAAGTCGGAGATCTTTGCTGGGCGGTGGCGAAAAGACAGCGAACAGCGAAAACAGCTGCCAAACAAGGAAAAATGTCGCCAAAGTTAATACCAGATTATTTTTTATTCAAATTGTCTTTTTCCAATGCTGCACGTTGTTGCCTCAGCAAAACTTGTTTAAGACAGAAAAGGGAATTTGGCCTAAAGAGATTGATTTAGACCGAAGGGTTTGTGTCACGATGCAAGATGACTGATATTTTTTCCAGTGCATTTCGCCTGGTCCGTGGCGCCACTTTCTTTGGCGTCCAGTTGACTGGTTGACACCAATTTGAATGGCAAGTTTCTGTCAGGCGGCGCGCTCTTTTTACATCACAAATGAGCAGAAAATCGGATCGGGTTCGCCATGTGAAAGTCAATGAGTGATACAAATACATAATACCTAAGCACCCTCCCACCTTTTCAGGTGAGCCCATCTAAAAAGCGGGTTTTGGTTAACGCAAATTGGCGAATGTGGCCAATGGGGATTGTGGAGCGACCGTGGAGAAAGGATTCTCCCCTTACGTCTTCGCCATCGGCAGAGAAAATTCAAGGGGCTCCGATTTAGCTACCTTGGGGTTAGTTTTCCTGCCATAATGGATTTAATTGGTGTTGGCTTGGAGTTGCAATAGGTGTACTAAGATCCCTTGGAAATATCCATATCCCTTTCCATTTCGCTTAATAAAAGTGGTTTCACATTGTTACTGCCATATATTTAAGAGTTTCGGCGATGAAACTTAGTCTCTATTATTTCAGATTAATACGCTCAGAAAAAATCATCTGCATCAGTGCAACGCTTTCATGAGTTTCTCCACCCCCAACTAAAACGTCATCTCAATTTTCCATATCAAACAACCTGAGCTCAAGGCTCTTTGCCTAGTCTTTGGAAAATTATCTGTAAACTATCTTTGTCAATATCAGTTTCCTCGCCGCAAGTCGTTTCAGGTAAAATAATGACAATGCAAATGCTTATCATGGCCAGGGTAGCTCGGAAAAGCCAGCTCCAGTTTCCAACGCGCTACACAATACATATTTCACCCCTCTCCCTGATTTCACTTTGGAGTCCAGGCAGGCGTTAAATGAGAAGCGTTTGACAACTGGGGAGGCGCCACCTTATCCCTACTGCGCCTCCAGTCGGATGCAGTTGTTGCTCGGTCGGCCAGAGATCAGGAATTAGTGAGCCAAGTTGTTTGGCCCGATACCGCCCTCATGTTCTTATTCCATGCACCGAGAGAAAATTCGGGGGATATATTTAAATATTGCGAATATATTTACATACATTCATGTTAGGAAAATTCTCAAATAAACATTAAATAGTATTTTCTTAAGACTGTGCAAATCATGCATTTTCTTTGTGGCAACTGATGGCAACATTTTCGTGTGTACGCCTTGCCCCTCCCCTTTTCCCGCACCGCCCACAAACACACACACACACGTACACAGAGAGAGCAGCCAAAAATTAATTGCAATGCCGCAAATGACAGCGTCAAGTAGTAAAAGTAAGCACCCACGGAGGCGCAGACTTCAGATGTAGATGGCGTTGGAGGCCAAGGAGCAGGAGACTCCGAGTCCTGAAATTGGGCTGCCTCTGCTGGGGGCGAACGTTGCAGGTGGGCGGGGGGCGTTGGGCGTGTCACGTGCGCCGGTTGCAACAAGGACGAGCTCGTTAAAGGAAGCGACAACGATGGAGACAACAGCAACAAAGCCGCCGAGTTGTTCGCCTCTGTTGTCGAGTGCGTAAATTTTGTTTGTTGCTGGTTTTGTTGCAACAAAATGTTATTAACATTCGGTGCAAGTCAAAGAGGGGAAGGCAAGGAAGGGAAAGAGGGCTTAAAGCTGTCAACGTCTTACTTGCCGCCTTTTGCTGGTTTCCGCTTTTTGGTCGAAATATTCTGTTGGCAAATATAAGGAGAACTCCTGGTGAAATTGCTTTAATACTATATCTTGCTTTCATATATAACCAATTCAGCAATGATCTCAATTAGAAATAAATCTTCACTTGTATCACTTTTTAACTACTTTAATTCGTTTAGCTGAATAAGCCGCAGAAAGTGTTCATTATCATTAGGATGGCTCCTCAAGCCTAGCCGCCTCCAAAATCCGCCGCTCTCATTGCTCCATTATGGCATTAAATATTAACCTTCGCGGCGAAATCGGTTACCATAACTGCTAATTGTTTACAATTTGACCCACAAACGCAATTTGGCACACTGCTCGTCAAGGGACTTTCATACTCCAGCAAACCGTCAGATTTACGGCCATGATATGAAATTCGTTAATTGTCAACACATCTCTTCTACCTCGACTCCATGGCCAAATACGAATTCTAGCCCGGCAGTAAAACAAATGACAACTGGAGTGTGTTAATGGACGTCGTCAACATGTTGCCAGCGACATTTGTTGCATGCCACACTTGCACGAGCAGCAACACCTCCAAATGATAAAAGGGTAGAATTGATTCATAAAAGCCACAAAAAACTTATGAAGCATATAATAATAAGTGCAAGAAACGGCAGTCGGAAGGAAGAAATCTCTCCTTTCTATTTCAAAATATTTTTTATTGTTGAATATATTGTTAAATGTTCTATATGTTGAACTTCTGAATAATGTATACACATTATATGGCACTTACTCACCGCAAGTGTAGGTAAAAATTTAGCAGATCTTAATGAATTTCCAGTTCCATTTGTGCCACAAGTTTCCCACTACTCCACCCAAAAATGTGTTGTGTACTTAGGACTTTTATGTGTGTACTAGGCGAAATTTAGGGGCAACTCGGCGAGGGGGCAGATACTTGAAAAGCCCGCACGTAGGTTTTACAACTTAATTACAAGCCGCGTTAATCTAAGCCAAATGAAGCTTCACCTCACGTGTTCACTTTTCATTTGACATGCGGGAATCGCAAAGGAAATTTAAATGGGAGCTCAACGAGCAAAATGAAACGAAATGGCTGGAATGGCATTTTAATTGGATGCTTTAAAAAGAGCTGTGCAAGCCAAAAACTTCAGAAATTGCAACAATGGTCCAAAAAGGTGCTTGTTTGAACATAATTTACGGAATCTACAAAAGTAGTTATAATAAGGAAGGTAAATATTAATGATAACCTATCCTTTGATAACTCTAAACTGTTAAATTAGGAAGAACATAGGAACAACTAGGAACTACAACAATGAAGTGCCTTTGTGCATTTGACAAACTAAAAAATGTTTAATAAAACGTTGTGCATATATTACTCCAGCTCAAAGTCTACAAACAGCTGTCACTTTTGTGAGTTACTTTCCATTCAATTTTTGCCAGCACGTTTTTTTTCATTTTTTCGAAGACAAAAGAGCAAATTGTCTTACCACCGATAATCATGAGGGCGATAATGATGATGTTGCTGGCTAAGATTGACACTTTTATTCAACGACCATGACTGTGACTCTGACTTTTAGCCGCAGCTCCATTCGCACAGATACATCCATCCATCTGGCTATCTAACTACAGACGAACTTAGCTAACACGATTTTTTTAAAAATTATATAAAAAGTTGTAAACATTATAGTAGTTAAATGGTTGAAGCAATGAAAGACTGAAAAATGCCAAAGATGTGAACCAAATATGTGTTCAATCTATTGATGCTGTACTGTACTACCTATCTGTATCTATTTGTATCGGGTTAAGCAAAAACAATTTGTCGCTGGGCGGCGGGGGGAGTGACAGATTTGCAGCGGAGCGTTGCAGTTGCACGTTCCTTGAAAACGCCGCACAATTCGCAATTGAAAGTTGAGTTGTATTTGTGCTTTTTGCGTCTATTACACAGCAACCGCTGTTAGCCATTTGATCGAAAAGAAGACCCATTCCCAGCACAGAATCCAGTGTCCGGTTGGGATTTTATTTTTCTTTTTACTTTTTACTTTTTAGCCAGCTTTCTTTTATGGGATCACGTTCTATTTGAAACGTGAATTATTCGCAACAAGCCCAGCTGATGGATGGAAGTAAGTCATGAGATAGAGAAAGGGGAGAAAGGTGGGCGGTGGAGTGGGAGTGGCAGAACAGGGTGGGGGATATTGCCCCACTCCGCGCATTCAACTCCATTTTTTTAAGTGCGTGTTAAGCGCCACTTTATGCCACACGGTATGGGATTTACGATATTCGATACAGGCGTGAAATGCCTTCGGAATATTTTCTTTTCCACCAGCATATCTGCAGTAATCGTTTTTGTTTTTGATTGTTATTTTGCGGCTATTGAACGCTCCGGCTGGCAAAGTCATTAACTCTTATTTGTTGTATTATATTTAACTTGAGCGTGCCGAAGCAGATTAAAATAATTTCGGGCAAGTCGTCGCCTTCGGCTTGATTGTAATCAGATTTCGAGGCTGTACTCATTAAACTCGAAAGCTGATGACTCCCTAGCATGGAAAATGGTGAAAATAGCAGCTGGGCTGGCCATTATCCCGAATTAGAATATAAACATGTTTAAAAGGCTATAATTACAATTAATTAGCTAATAAAACTATTTAATTTATTTATTCTCATTAAATTAATAAGCAAGCATTTTAAATACGTTATACGTAAAATTAATTATCAGATCAAACCATTTATCGAACGGATTTTAATTTAATGAGAATAATTTATGGCGAACTTAATAGACTATGATGCTCCACATTTTTGTGGCAATAATTTAGTTTTGGTAGCACAAGACCAAAGCGCCAAAAACGCTTGCCCCATTCAAAAGCCACTACCGAAATTCCATTAAAGTCCAGGCAAATTTGTTAGACCATCTCACCCTGTTTAAACATTGTCTAAAAGCAATTGTGTTGACCCAACTTTTTTCAGTGCCGTTCGCTTGTTTACTTAAAATTGATCACAATTACTTTACCACATAAAACGCAGTGAAAAACGAGGATAACTGATTTTTTTCGTTTTTTGATGAGTTTTTAAATGCTGACAGAGTCTTGTTATTAGAGTAAACAAACCACAGAAAAATAACGAAATAAAAGAGCAGCGCCGAATGCAAAGCGAAAAAACGAAGAATAATGGTAAAATGTAGTTAAAAAATGGCATAACATTTGTGAAATTAAAATAAACACAGTTCCAATCTGTGGACGATTGTTGCTGCTTGTGTTTTGCGGCTTCAATTAAATCATATGCCAAGCTTTGCTGGCTTTTCAGACAGCTGGAAATTGTTGCTATTTCCACGACTATACCCACTTATACAATACAATATCAGCCGCCCCCGAGACTCCGACTCCGACTCTTTTTCCACCCGAAATTGGGAGGCTACGTGCAAAAACAAAAACCAAAAGACTGAAAAGAAAAACAATTGCATAAAAAATTCACATGACTCGGATCGCAGCGCTCGTCTCTTTCGAGATTATACAACTTTCTAATCAAAATATTATTTTATTATTATTATTGTGTATTTTCGAACCTTGCTTTACTTCACTTTTCGTGACGTCACTAAATTCAATTGCTCAATTGGCCCAATCGGTCGAAACTGACGTTTTTATCCCAATTTTCTACGGTCACATTTTCGAAACAGAGAGCTTCCGGTACGCACTTTTCATCTGAGATTTGCCACGAACTATTACTGCTCGATGTGGGTCAGTTTTGGCCCCATCTACTGCCAAGTAAACCGAAAATCATCGACAGGGGCACGTAGGACGTTTTAATTACAATTGGCCTAGTTTCGCTTTGAGCCGAGATTTCGGCCCGTTCTCTTGCCGCTTTTGCTGATGTCTATCTATATGCTGGCCCATGTCATGGAGCCAGCTATCAGATTAGAGTTAATAGTTTTATTGGGAGTGGGCCAGGCGAATGCCGCCTGTGGACCAAGCCCCAAGGGAAATGTGATTACTCGTAAATGTCACCTGAGAGGTCTTGGCATCGCACAACGTCTGGTAGATCTTAAAGCTAGAAGATTTTCCATTAAACTTCTGTAAAACTACCCAAATATGAAACTTCCATCTCTTTGACTATGCAACGTTCCAAATAAAAACCTAGTACATTTCCTCTCGATGATTAAATCCCGAGAAACTGCCTTAAATGACCCCGAATATGCCCACTGTCTGGGGATAAGGCCTAACGGAACCCCCAGCTTTAGAGATTGAACCGTGACCCCTCGACCTCATTGCACCCCTCTCTCATTGCACCTCTCTCGCTTCTCACACACTTTTCCTACGGGCTTACACAACCTACAGCGGAAGGCCTCATTAACTGACCTCAGTTGACAATTTTAATGTGCCTTTGAGCCGGACCCACGAAAATTGCCTAATGAAGTGCTCATGGATTGCGAATGCCAGATGCCAGCCAAAAGTCAAGCGAAAGGTTCCAAAAAATAAATGCGCGGTCTGAAAGTTTGTTGAACTTTTGTTACGCCAAAAAGCCGAAAGCGCGAATAAAATTCAATTTCTTTGCATACTAAATCAGGCAAATCATGGTCTGACCCGGGGGCAAACTAGTTATTAAAAGATCTGCCGGCTAGGGCTTGGGTTATGTCATGGTGCCGCCGAAATGCTAATGCCCAACAATGAATAGTTCTTTCCACCGAGTCGGGTCCAGAACATCCAAAGGTGTTCCTCGATCCAATGATTTCATATTTCCAGCACTCGCGTTCTTTCAACTTGTTTGGCCACTTCTAATCGCAATGCCGCTGGCTTGGGGGCAAATCTGGGTTCAAACACCTTTCGAAAACTTGCCTATAGCGTGTATTGATTGGAGTGTGCGGCTTCCAAGCGCGATTCGGTTGTTTCATCTTCGCAGATCCCCCCATCGAATATCGGACCCATTGCGAAAGAAATCTTCATGTCTCAAACAATTTGTTGCGCCTGCTCTGCAAGTAAACCGAGTTGGAGCTGCGTCAACTGGGGTTGCTTCACTGTACATACATATTCCACTGAAGCATATTTTGAGTGGTTTGCTGGTGGTGCAAAGTCCGCAATCCGCATCCTCAATCATACACATACGTTCAATCACATCAAATAGATATATACCCATGATTTTTAGAACTAAATAATGTGAGGTTTGCTAAGGCACTTGGTATTTTTTCTTATTGTTGGACTTATCCAAGCTCCACTGTAGTTTTTCTTCATTTCTAATGCCTTGGAAACTGGCTGCAATTTGGTCGGTCGCTTGCCGTTTTACAGTTTGATTAGGTGGAAAATTTGCCATCGTTTAATTAAATTATGTTTGCAGTTGGTAGATGGTAGTTGCTGCCTAGGCTTACGTGTATGGGCAGTCGAATGACAATGAGCGGAAATGGCGAGCAATTTGCATGCAACGGCAGCTGACTTATTCCATTTCGAAGCCCGATGCGGTCTGTTGGCCAACAAATGCTGACGGATAAACGGAAAACATCTTGGCCAATGAACTCAGCGTTCTATGGCAACTTCTTGGTGATTCTGCAATTTCTCCGCTCCGAGATGGGAATTGAATTCGCTGAAAAATTGCTGGATATGCATGAACCGTAGGAATAATCGTACCCATAGTCATGGCTGTTAGATGCAGAACATGCCCAAAGGCATATCATAACTACCTTAGCACAAAAACAGTTAGACATCGCTTATACTCGTAGATCTACCATTTAAGGAGCTGGCTTGTAAGTTATAAACTATTCAAAAATACCCCATAAAAATAGCTTAAATTTCGGTCTGGCAAACGACAGCTTTAGCTTACGAATATCTATAACTCTTCGTCCCATTTCACTCATTACCAACATGCACGCACATATTTCAATCATCTTGATGAAGTTGTAGCCAACTGTGCCACTGTGGAAATCGAGCTCGAAGCTATTACTCTTGGAGCCACATCCCCCGCTTGCCACGCCCACTCCGCCACCGCCCACACCGAAGCAAGGGAAATAGAACTCGCATCGCATACATATAGTATACTATAGTACCATGTTGAAAGTCCCAAAAAAAGCGCTAACGAACCAAGTGTGGCCGAGGTCCCGGGTTCTGGGTCCCTAATGGCCTGCACATGTGCTACGTGGCAGCAAACGAACTGCAGTTGGACCAACCGATATCTACAGGCCCCCAACTCGCAAGTCCCCAGAACTTTCCCTGCAGAATCGTCCAAAGAAATCGACGCAGTCACGTAAAATTATTTTAATAATCACATAACTTTCGGCATTTACACGACGCCGTTCCAATGGGAGTAGCCAACAAAATGTCAATAAATTCGAGCCTTTTTGTTGGGGCTGGCCAAAAAATATATATTATATAATTACGAGCAAGATTATAAAAGCTGCTACTACAGCTATTAATTTTATACCCTACATGTTATGATCATGCAAAATCAAATCATTAAAACAAAAAGCATATGATTTTCCATATAAGAATATCTTAGTTCTGTTTGTTAGTTCTTAAGTTCTAAGAAATACTTTCATTCTGACCGCAAGTGTGTGTGAGTAACAAAGTTGGGATATGCTCAGGTAAAAGTACAAGTTTTGGGGGCCAGAGCGCTTAAGTGGGATTTGCGTGGCACTGTAGTGTCAACTTTAACAATAAGTTGGGAAAAAAAACGGTGCCATGAATGGCCAGCCGGAACATTCGCCTGCACATAAGCCGCAAACTTTTGGCGGGCACTGTGGGCTAATGAAATGAAGCCTCCCCAAAAAAACGCTCATATACTGAGCAACTTGAGCTGATTCCACACAGCAGGTGAGCGTCTAAGCTTTTCCTTCTGGCCAGCCTCCTGGATACAGTTTCGACTATCAATTGCATCTGTCTATCCTGCAGATACATTTACACTGATACACAGACACAGATACACTGAAGTCTGACCTGGGATTTTACCGGCGTTCCCCGGTTTCCCCTCCTTTTGACATTCCGCCCAGCTGAGCAGCTCCAGTGCAGTCCTTCGAAATAAATTAGTCTGTGCACCTGATGACAAACTAAACAAGATCCCTCAAACTAGACTAAGCAGCTAAGGGGGGGATAGCTGGGGGTCATTATAGATTTTTATTGTGCATTTCGTACTTGTCAAAACTTTGGAACTCCCAAAAAAGATTATAAACCCATAAATTGTACACAATGATAAGCATAGCTTTAAGAAATCTTGATATCTAATATTAAAATAAGCATTTTTATAGAAATGTTGATTTGTGCTTGAATATATTATAGACCACTAAACTTGGAGTGTATTTTAGCTTTCGGTTTTAGCCCCATTTTTGGCCGGTTTCTTTCTCCAGCTTGTCTCCCTTCTATGGCCGCATTTATTGTCATTATTATTTTGATACCGTTTTTTAAGTTTCCTCGTGTTTGTCTGCCCAGTTTTCGTGCTATCTGCCCGTAGATTTATGCCAACAAAAGCCAACAATAAAAAATACATACACTCTGTTTTTTTGCTTTTAATTTCGTTTTTTTTTTCTGCCCGACTGTCCGTCCAGTGGAGCCACGGACAGCTGCATTAAAAAGTTGCCAAAGAAAATTGTTTGCATTGCAATTTTTGCCTCGTTTTATTTTGCAACTCTCTTTAGTAGGTTCGTTGTTTTCTTTCTATTTCTTTCTTCTGTGTTTTGTTATCAACGCTGGGCAGAGCAAAAATATCAAAACAAAATGAAAATACACCCAACTTAGCTATATAGTTTTTGTGTGTGCTCCACTACCGACTGACCAGGACCCACAAAAGGTTGTCCGGTCTGTTGCAACTCGGCTAAGTCCTTCCAACTGGGTCATTGTTGTCCGCCCTGGCTTACCGACTCAAGCAAAAGTAATGCCAAATCTGAACGCTGCGAATTCAATTTGGTATGAAAATATATGCATAGAAGGAAAACAATTGAAAGTCGTTTGAACTGGCGTTTGAGCTCAAGCAAAATAATTCCACAAAAAGTGGAGACACCTCCTGGAACTCCGTTCCTATTCGAGCAAAATCCTCGTCCTGGAGAGCAAAATATCCTGAGAGGACTTAAGTTAAAGTAGAGGATCAGAAAAAGATGCATTACTCTTATTTTCCACGTTATAAAGCTCACATATATTTGCATGGATGGTTTTGAATCAGTCGATTAGGAGAGTTGATCATGGATATAAAAGCTTTTCAGCGATTTGTTTTTTTAATTGATAATATCGCTTACAAAATTTAAGTTATTACTACTATCCTTCTTATATTGTTTTTTGTTCTTAGCTTGTTTTTTAATAATTTTCGAGAACCATTTAATATTTAATTGGTATTTATATATTTCCCAACTACTTATTTAAATTAAAAATACATTAAAATACTGTTTTCGATTGTAAGGTTAATTTTTTCCAATAAGTTGATCCTTTTAATGGCCGATTTAAATACCTCAATCGCTGAGCTGTACCGCACACCTGTCAGGTATTCCTTGGAGCAACACCCCACAACTCAGTCCCAGTTGTTTGATAATTTCTTTTATAATTTTTGCAATTTCTCCCCCATCCACTGCCAGTGCATTTCTTGTGTCCCTTCGCCGATTTTTGCTTTGTTGTTTCGTTTCATTCCGTTCCGGCTTTTCAGAACTTAATTAAATGTTGTCACAGCGCACACTTTGTAGTCCCGCTGCCTGGACCTTTGCCCCTATGCCACCTTTCTCTGCCGCCGAGTCCTGTGAGTCCTGCGAATCCTGGGGATCCTGGGGAATCCTGGGGAGCGTGGGCAGCATGGAGAGCCCGGAGCTGGCTGTTTGTGACAGCAATTCGAAGTGTAAATGAAATAATAGCTGCTAAAAACCAATTTGGCGTAAATTATAAAAGCTTAATGGCTATTATGAATGGCGAACAGACGCCATACTCCTTTGTTCGCGCTTTGGCTAACCTTTGACTGACAATTAATTTGCTTGTTCTCTTGCAGTTCCGTCGAGCTGATCGCCCTGCTGGCTATTTCGTGCACCTTCTTCCTGTTCATGCACACCAACAAACTGAACAGTCGCCTCAAGGAGATGGAGGTGAAGCTGCAGCCATCCGAGTTTTCGGCCCTCGGTCTAACGGGCAACCACATCAGCGGACACGATGCGGGCGGCAGTAAGTCACTATTCCCCTAGTTTCAGATACAGATACCCACTTCCCCCAGCCACCACTATCTCACGTGCATATCTAACGCACCGCACTGCACCGCATCTCATCTCATCTCGACTCATCTTATCTCATCTCATCCATCTTCCATCGCGGAACAATGGACACAAGGCCAGGTTGTGGGCCAGAAGATGCGCTCGATTGCATTCGCGTTGCGTTGCCTATCGGAACAGGGCATCAGATTTGGACAGGAAGCTTTGTGCGAGAAGTGATAAAAACGGTGGATGGAAAACAGGGTACGATTGGTGGATATTAGCGGAAAGCTTTTGGAAATGTGCATACTCAAAGATATGGTATTAGATATAATAATATCTACTACTGCCATTTAGACGACATAAGTGGTTACTACTTTTAATAGGAGATATATTATCTTTGAGCACATAATACATGCTTGTTAGAACCCCTTTCTTATAGAATGGCCGAATCCACCCTTCCAATATATGTAGTATCTCATTCGATTTCCAGATACGCCCAATTGATTTTTAATTACCACATTGACCCAAGCCTCAGGCCATGGAAAAAGTATAAAAATAACAGATTCCGCGGGGCTAAGACCTTTGTTAATATTTTGCGTTGGCGGTTGCCATAAATTAGTGGATCGTTTTAGTTCAAATTAGAGCTCGTGAATTAATTATGTTCTATTTTCCAAATGTAGCGCAAAGAGTAAATACAAATATGTGAGAATTTACACATTTGGCACTAATAAACTGGCCATTTAAAACAACACAGCAAATGGTCGATGCATACTTACATATACATATATTTCAGTTTCTACAAATATGTGCTATGCACATTTTAATTACAATGTGCATGAGTTTGTTTATGTTGCATGTATTTGTAAATGGGGAGTCCTTTTTTGCCAATACTTTAGTGCATTAATAAATTATTTAGGAGCGACAGGTTCGCTGGGGAAGAGGTTAGAGGCATTATCAGCGTGACTGGGAATTTAACCTTTTGACTAGCGTTAAGCTCGTTTTTGTTTTTGTGGCCGAGATAAATAATGAAACATATTGATTGTAATATTATTAATTCAATTAGTAAACAAAGATAATGTGAAAAGGAAATCGAGGATTAATTGCAATGAAATACGCTAGTCTGTTTGTGCTTTTTAACTAAAGCGCCTATGTACGTGTATATATGAGATAATAAAAATAATAGATTATAAATCAATAATTTATAATATTTGTATGTATGCTAAGTTTCCCCTTGCTTACTTTGCGCTTCTTTCTGAGTGTTAAGCATTTCCAAACAATTCGAAATGCTCCCCATTGAGATCTCATTACCATCAGCCACAAAAGCCATCACTTGACACCTTTTTGCTCCACAACAATGTTTGCCAAACATACTCCGAATTCCAAAAAGGAAACCGCACTTGAGTGCATAGGCAATAAAATATGAAACTGGCTGCAATGAAATGAAAATAAGTGTTTGTGGGGGGCACCCACTTGAGATTCTGCCACTCCATATATCCATATAGCCACAAATTAGGCCGCTGCAACCGACTAATAATGCTGTCATTAGGCAACCGCGGAACAATATATAATCGAATCAAGCTCCCTGGAAATGCAAAACCCTAATTTCCATGCCGGAAGTTTGGCGGGCGCTTGCAAATTAGGCAAAGTTGCCCCAACATCGCGGCTCCAACGACAGCTGTGCCAAGTGATCTCCACTCGGTTGCTGGATTTTCGCGGTAAAAACGCGAGTTGAAGGGGCCGAGGAGAAGAAAACAGAAGACTTCACGCCTAACTGCGGTGATTGCCAAACAACAACAGCAGTCAGCTGATGCCAGCACTGGGGAAATGAGAAAGCCTCTCTACGACACCGAAATATGAATACCCTGACCAATAAGCGATTTTTTAGCTGCTTACTTTCTGCTAGCACCAGCGAATTTGTAAAATTTTAGAGCACTGTTTCTAAAAACCTTCATTTGGTACTTATTATAAGCAAGATATTAATTTCAAGAACCAAATATAATAACAGATAATTATTTCCTTTTTTATATATATGTACATATATGAATAATTTTTGTGGGCTGAAAATATCTATTAATTGCTTAGCTAATACTAAAATACCCTCTTCGAGTGAATTTGTAGCTAAAATTCCGCAGGCCAAGTCGATTTTCCACTGTGCCGTGAGTGATGATGATGATAATGATGATGTGCAAGAGGATAAAGTCGGGCCAGATGCTCCACGGACCTTCCGGAGGTCAGGAGATGCCAGATGCCAGCTGGTGGCATCTTCATTGTTGCCGCTGTTGCATTTGCGTCTGCGCACGCGTCAATTGCCGACAGTTACAAATTGTCCCCGGTTAGCCCCTCTCAGAAAAACATAAACCCGGCTAATGGTAAAAATAAAAAAGTGCAGCAAATAGCTGAGAAAAAAGAAAAGAAAATATTTTCGAAAATCATGGACAAGTGTGCAGCACCGTGTGACGCTGATGGAGTTTTTTTCTCTGGGCTAACTACAAAACGAAATAAACAGTGTGAAGTGCTAGAAAAAAGGTTTACCTTCCAGTGCGCCACAGTGCTCATCCATTCATAAATATTTCATTTAATTGACTCACACGACTTGGGGTCGAGTACGAGATAAAGATACGAATATGACGACGTACTCAACATGCTCGTTTAAGCCATCATGATGATGATGACACCATTTGTTGCCGCCGGCAGCTGTCGATTTTTTCTGTCTGCCCGGCGTTTTGTACTTATTTTTATACGTACGTACATATTTATTTGGCTGGCAACATTGAACTTGACTTAACTTAATTAACGGTGCCGAACGATGCAAGCCATGTTGTCTGGCGGCTTGTTAATTTCGTGGTCTAACGCGCAAATGGAAATGAGCAGGGGAAAATCGAAAGATTCTTGCGGATTTTAAAAAGTATAAATTCAAGGCGAGTGGCTTAGATTTATTAAAGAAATTTACCAATTTTCAAAAACAGTAATTAAGCAACCATGTTAATGTATTATAAACAGGCAGCGCATTGGCTGTTTTAGGTTATTTTCATTATTATTAGTATATTATTATATCTATTTACTTGATTAAACTCATTTTAACATGCAATCAATTTACAAGACCATATTTCTTAAAGCCAGTAGATTAATTATTGTACGTGAACATACAGCACTCATTTCGATGTTTTTGGAACTTTATATATCGTACTGAGAATGATGAATATGGCCTGTATGTCTTGATATCGCACAATTTTTCGAAATCTATTATTTCTCCCTTCTCCCAACAAATCTGTCGGATCTCTGTATTTAATAGATCAACCGTCTTTGGAACCTTTCGGCACTCTACCTGTCACAAGCCATTGTCTCGGTAGTAAGAAACCAACGCAACAATTGTTTGCACCTTCAACTGGCACGCTAACAACAATCTTGGCAAAAATGTGCAATGCCAACTTTGCCCCTGGCTAAAATGCATAGCAAACCAGTTCTTTGCGCTCACTACCGAACCGGGCAGCTGCTTTATTTTCAATTAGACAGTCGCAAGACACGAACTGAGCCACAGACCCAAACACCCATAAAAATAGCACCAATGGCTATGTGTGCTACCTCAACCTACAGAGAGAGAAAGTATTTCTAAATCATATTATCAAATTATTATTATCATATTATCAAATTAAGTTTGAAACTATACCGGAAAAGTACGAAAGGATGCATTCTTAAGTACAACTAACATATAAGTTATGCTTGTTATAATTTAGATACTTGCCCAATGGTTTATCTTAGTTTTAGATACTTTTTTCGACTGTGTAAAGTTCACTGGATAGCCAAAATAAATGTTTTGGAGCTGAGGTCCAATTCAGCTGGAAAATGTAGGCAAGCAAGCAATTTGTGTTAGCATGGGCGGTTCCAAGGGGCTCGGATAATTTTAGAGTCGGATCTTAAGATTGGGTGCGATGGGGAGATTGAGAAGTGAAACATAACATTAACCTAATGAATGAGGTTTTAGGTGGGTCTATATATATTTCTATATATATTTATATAAGGAAGTTTCGAGTAGAATACGGAAAAGTTTAAATCCCGATTACCTATTCTATTTGGTATGTGCTTTTAAGTAGTAGGTATACCTAATTATAAGTCATTAGACACTTAATGAATGGATTTCACTTGATCTAATATGCCAGGTGTTGAGAAAGACTTGTTCAAAGATGAAAATCTGAATAATGTACCCCAATCCCAACTAGTTTATATTTTTCAAAATTTATTTCCTCAGTTATTTCTTACCACATGATAGCCTGCGAGCAGACCACACCCTATAATAAATTCACATGTTTGTTCTTAAATGCCACAACTTAATAAACAGCGACATATGCTACGTGGTTCACCTTCGGACAAATGGCCAATAACCGGAGCTAGGCCGAGATTGAAGGTTGCATTAGAACAGCAGAGAAATGCGAAGTCGAATCCAATCAGAGCAAATCGAGAGGCGAACTGGATGGGATGTGACCCAATTTGCAAACCGCACGAAACGAAAGCACACAAAACTCGTAAGAGAATCCAGCTAAAAAGTGACAAATAAAAATGCAGGGAGCTGGCTTCTATTTTAAGGTTTCGACCGCAAAATGTGTTTCACTCCTGGTTCAGTGACTTTGTTGTCGGTGGTTTTTTGTGCAGCAAGCGGTGCTGAAACCAGTCGGTGCAACACTTTCATTCATTCGCATTTTCCAACGAAACTGCCCAATTGACCAAATACAACGGATCTGGTTTAAAGGCAATTGGACTGGATATGCGCAGACTTCCTCGTCCAGTTCGCGGCGAATTATGAAATACATACTTGGCCATAAAAACCGAGACCTGGCCAAAAGAAAAGTGGTGCGACCGAGCCGCAGCACACTTGAAAATCAAGATGTTTTCCGCATATCCTGTCCATCTGATCAATTGCAGTCATTTGCCAGCCGTACTCAAATTGAATGCACTGCCTACGACTTCGCAATGGACAAATGCCTGGCATCAGCATTTTAATTGACCACACGACACGCAGGAAACTCCATTTGCATGCGTTGTTTGCTGCTACTTTTTGGGGAAGGGAAGAAATGGGGAGGCCTTTCGAATCCGCCGGAGATGATCCCTATCGCATCCCATGAGAGCCGGCAAAGTGAAAGGAATCATCATGAGCTTGCATATTTATTGCACTCGTCTTTATTTATTTATCAAATGGCTTCAACTTCGACTTGCGCCTCAGCTTCATCCATCCCATTCGAATATTGCATAAACACTTGCGGGCCCAAATCAAAAGTAAAAGTACTCGGTCTGCTTCCTTTTTTGGCGTCACATTTTAAGGTCACCGAGTATTTCACTTTAATTGGGGTCGAGATGATAACTGATATTAGTTATTAAGGCGGCGTTAGACGATAATGGGATAATCGTGAGGTCGTTCAAAATGCTGATTTTTGAGTTGACGATCGTAGAGCGAAGTTGGCCTGTGATTCATTATGATATTGTAAAGCAAAGCAATTTATTACTATTATGGTTTTTACAACCTTTTAATCAAACTTTACGACATCTTTCAGAGCACGATGACATCAACACCCTGCACGGCACCTTCCAATATCTGAAGAGCACTGGCCAGGTAAGCTAAGCAGTTCCATAAACCTGGTATATCCTGCATTTTACCATATCGCCGTAAACATTGTTGCATACATTACTGGTGGTTCATAAAGCGGAAAAGAGAAACCATCGATGAAAGTCCATCAACGGTAGCTTCAGCTCCTTGGTGATTGATATTGCATTTGGCCTACAGCATTCAGCATACATTTAGCATTTGCCTGCCCAGAAAACCTCATTATCTCTCTGTCTCTGTCTCGCTCATGCGCTGTCTTTGTCGCACTCATTGTGTCAGGCGAGAATTGCATAATATCTGTAGCTTTCTCCAGTTGAGACCTCACCCACCCACCCACATGCATACAACACAACACAAACAACACCCCACCACACACACACTAGAATAAGAAAGATTAGCCAATTAGCCATCTGGTAGACTATCAGCTATCCCTATATCTACAACTATACCTGTTCCGATCCTAGTTAGCTCTACACTATCCTATACAGAATCTATCCTAACACTAACCGAACTACGAAAATTACACTTCGACTCTGTCCTCGAATTTTGTCAGTGCGCAGTCCTATGATTTTTTTTTTCGATGTTGGTTGACTCGTTAGCTAGTTGCGACATAGAGCGATAGAAAATCGATTTATAAAGATTAAAAAGCAAAGGTAAGTGTCCGTTGCGGGGAGGCTTAGTATTTATGCCCAAATACCCAGCTGTGCTGGAGCAACTTCTTGCGAAATTTCTAAGATGATGGGATGCCTCCAGGTGCCTTGTGTGTTGCTTGAGTAAATTGAACAAAAAATAAATAAAAACGCAACCGCTTAAAGTCTATTTTTATAAAAGTTTACATGTTGTCCTACTTGTGTTTGACTCGTTTATGTGCGTGTAACTCTGTGTCTGTGATCCCAACTCCAAGCAAACCGCCAGCTGAAAACTACTCCAACTAGCACTCCCAACTTTTGCAATCCGGCAGCTAAGACACCTGACCACCACCCAGCTGAACAACACTCCTCGCGCCCAAGTGGACACGCTGTTCTTCAATCGGATCACCAAGACCGGCAGCGAGAAGATGATGGAGTTGCTCAAGATCCTGGGCAAGCGCCACAACTTCGAGGCGCGTCGCGATGTCGAGGGATTCTACGAAGTGGTCAACATGCACGACGCCTACGCCAAAAACTTTATCCGCACCGAAGTAATCAACTGCACCAAAGCCAATAGCTATACGAAGCACGTGGCCTTCCTGGACTTCGACCTGCTGGACGAACCCTGGCCCATATACATCAATATGGTGCGAGATCCCATCGAGCGGCTGGTCAGCTGGTTCTACTATGTCCGCGCCCCCTGGCATTTCGCGGAGAGAAAGGAAATGTTTGGAGATGCCATCGTACTGCCCAGCATAGATTGGCTCAAGAAGGACTTTAACCGCTGCATCGAGGAACGCGATCCCGAGTGTGTGTACGAGCAAATGGAAATGGGCAATTTGGGCGATCATAGGCGACAGTCACTGTATCTCTGCGGTCAGAACATGGCGGTGTGCATGTGAGTAGTCCTCCTAGCGATGGGTGGTAGAAGCTAGAGGAGAGGTTGTTCGAAAAGTGATGACTAAGAGCTATGTAAAGATATAGGTTTCTAAATAATAATATCGATAATATTTGAGGATCTGTTCCAACCCAACATCAACCAAGTTCTTTCGGACAAAGTCAATGATTCAAGTCGAAGGTGCGAATTTTATAGCCAGTTTCCACATTTGGATCAACCGCTCCTTTGGCTAAAACCCCACCCGATATCTCAAGAAGTAAGATCGAGAACTGAGTGAAACCCAACCAACTGCAGGCCCTTCAACTCCCATGAGGCCATGCAGCGGGCCAAGAAGAATGTGGAAGAGCACTACGCAGTGGTGGGAACCTGGGAGGATACGAACATCACGCTGTCCGTTCTCGAGGGTTATATCCCGCGATTCTTCAGTGGGGCCAAGGACGAGTACTACGCTGTAAAGAAAAGTTTGGGAAACGTAAACAGGAATACCTACAGACCCAGTCTCAGTGACAAGGCGAGGGCCGTTCTCAGCCAGAACCTCACCCGGGAAATCGAGTTGTATCAGTTCATCAGGCACCGGCTCTACAAGCAGTATATAGCCCTAAAGCTGGAAGAAGATCCCAAGCTGCGGGATTAGCAGGAATTTAGTCCCTAAGGGTTCGTTGAAGAGTAATAAAACTATGCTAACTTTCGTTCTGCTTCGATCTTTTCGATCTTTCCGGTATAATTCTAACCCTTGGTGAACTTTCGATTGGGCTAGCTTCGGTAGATTTCGCACAGATTTAGTCTTACACAGCGTATCATCCATGCAGAAGGTCGGATATAATGTTCACGATCGCCGGAGCAGCGAAGAGGAGCTGCGAACTCCAACGGCACATGGACACCATCATGATCACCACTCGCATCACCATCATGTGCATCACCAGGAAAAGATCGATGGGCACAATCACAAGGCGTCGCATGACAAACAACTGGCTGTTCCCGACAACAAGCACAATGAAGATGAGGTCCACTACGAAGACGATGAGGATGAAGTCGAGGAAAATGACGATGACTTGGCCAATGCTGTGGGAAGCACTGAAGGCGAAGACTTCAACTTCAAAGCCGATCTCCTGAACAACACCAAGTACGCCGAGGTGGACTTTGTCTTCTTCAATCGAGTGCCGAAAGTGGGCAGTCAATCGCTGATGGAGCTGATGGCTCGTCTGGGCAAGATCAATGGCTTCACCCATGCTCGGAATAAGGGCAGTGCCCACGAAACGATCGTGATGAACAAGCAGCGGCAGAATGATCTTATAGCCGATCTCCTGACCCGACCAAAGCCACACATATATAGCCAGCACATAGCCTACATAAACTTCACTCGCTTCCACTTGCCCAAGCCCATTTATATCAACTTGATTCGCGATCCGATCGATCGGATCATCAGCTGGCACTATTACATTAGGGCTCCGTGGTACTATCGCGATATGCAGGCCAAATTGGGGGATAAAGCAATTCCCATGCCCTCGGAAGAGTTCATGAACCTCGATCTGGACACCTGTGTGCGGAACCACGATCCCCACTGCACGTTCACCCAAATGCAGATCAAGAATCCGGTGGGCGATCACCGACGACAGACGCTCTTCTTCTGCGGCATGAATCAGAAGCTGTGCATGTAAGTAGGAAGTAGATAGGGCAGTTAGTACGATCGTAACCCATAACTTTGGATAGGCCCTTCAATTCGGAGGCGGCCATGCAAAAGGCCAAGAGGACAGTGGAGACGGAGTACGCTGTTGTGGGCACCTGGGAGGATACGAATATAACGCTCTCCGTTTTGGAGGCGTATATACCGCGATTTTTCCGCAATGCCAAAGTGGCCTACTACTGTAAGCGTGTTATTATGCAAGCTGAGGATATTTCTGAATCCGTCACAATTTTTTCAGTGGGAAAAGACCGATTGTCGCGGGTGAATCGCAACAATGTCACTCGAATCGTCAGCGATGAAACTAGACTTATTCTGCGGAAAAATCTCACCAACGAGATCGAGTTTTACGAGTTTTGCAAACAGCGTTTGTATCTTCAGTATGCCGCCCTAAGTCATGGAGAGCGATTCGGGGAGGATGACTATCTTCTGGTACCCGAACAGCAAAACGACTACAATGAGGCCTATTAGTAAGGATACCTTTGATAGGAACAAAGTGAATAAGTGATAAGCCAGTATGAAATGTATAAGAAAACCGAGAAAACTCAGGACTGCTAGAACACATTAAAATAAATGAAGCTGAAAAACTATAAGTATCTTTTAACACTTTATACAACTCTTGAGCAACTCGCACTCGCTTTAATCGAAATGATCTAAAAAGGCATTATGTGACTAAAATTCCTCCGTGTGAGCACAGTGTTTGATGCTTTCTGTGTAACTTCAATCCGGTGAAGAGCTTTTTGTGTGTCTTCATTTGTGCTGAAAGTATCTGTGGGTCTGTCTTTTTTGTTGCTACAACTATGTCCTGAACTTTTGCAGCTGTGGCGATTAAATCCGAAGTTTCTAAATAACACCAAGTTTCACTTTCGCGATATTATCTTCTACAATCGAGTTCCCAAGACGGGCAGTGAAACGCTGATCGAGTTGATGATTCAACTGGGAAAAAAGAACGACTTTCAGAACGAAAGGTCTCCGTTTTCGAAACCCACTGGAATATACTGGGGTGTGGAGCGGCAAAAGGAGGAAGCCACCCGCATCCTGGAATTACAGGAGGAACCAGCCTTTGTCTATGTAGAGCACATGAACTACATGAACATTCGCCCATTTAACCTACCCCAGCCAATCTACATCAACATGGTAGGAGCAATATCGCGACCCTAGTCTGTTTACTCATATAAGCCTTGATTTATCAGATTCGAGACCCCGTAGAACGAGTGATCAGCTGGTTCTACTATAAACGCACTCCCTGGAACTCTGTCAAAATGTACAAGGTGACGGGGAAGTTTGGGAATCGCACCCACTACACCAAGAACTTTGAGGATTGCGTCCTAACACACGATCCGGAATGTCGATATGACTACGGACTTATGTTCAAGGACGATTCCGCCGATCACAAGCGTCAGAGCCTGTTCTTCTGCGGACACTCCCCTATTTGCGAGTAGGTAGTTTGATATCCGGGTGATCCGCAGTCTTAACGGTACGGTTTCTCCACCCAAGACCCTTCAATACCCCGGCGGCAATTGCGAGAGCCAAGCAGAACATAGAGCGAGATTTCTCAGTGATTGGTTCCTGGGAGGACACCAATGTCACTTTGACAGTGCTCGAGCACTATATACCGCGATTCTTCAAGGGCAGCATGGAGCTGTACTATGGTAATGACCCTTGAAGCTTCCTTCCTTGAGGTGCTAACAAAAAAATACCTCCACATTCCCATAGAACCCAAAACCGGCCTGGCCTTTCAGAAGGAGAATATCAACCACTGGAAGCCGAAAGTTAGCGAACGCATCAAGCAAATAATGCGGGCTAACTTCACCCAGGAATACGAATTTTATTACTTTTGCAAGCAGCGCTTGTATCGGCAATACTTTGCAATAAATAAGCACTTGCACTTCTGAACATCTGTGTGCTCCTTTCGTTTTTCTATTAACAATTCTGTAGTTCATTTTCTGTCAAGTCATGGGTTTTGATAACTTTTGTGGAAGGAAGCGCACTTATTTCTCTCCCCACTTTCAAGCTGGAAAACTTGGACCCCGCCCATTTGAATAATACCCCCAAAGCGGAGCGTGATTTCATATTCTACAATCGCCTGGAAAAGACAGGAAGTCAGTCGATGACACGGCTCATCAAGCAGCTGGGTGATCGTCTTGGATTTGACACCTACAGAAATATCGTGCGTCCCTATAGGTCGATTACCGAATCCGAGGAGGATGAGAAGGATCTGGTGGAGCAGCTCTTCGAGCTGGGGGAGCACGCGGTCTACGTGGAGCACGCCAATTGGGTCAACTTCACCCAGTACGACAGTCCGCGTCCCATCTACATCAATATGGTTCGCCATCCCATTCAGAAGGTGATTAGTGCCTACTACTACCAACGCCATCCGCTGATCTTCGCCCAGAGCTTGATGCGGAATCCCAATAAGCCGATGCAGACCAAGAAATTCTTCGATACCAACTTCAATGATTGCGTCAGAAAGCGGGTCAGTCCGCATTGTGTTTTCGACGCCCACAATCCTTTCAACGGCGATTGGAGGAGGTTCTCTCTACATCTTTGTGGCAACTCAGAAATTTGCACGTAGGTCCTAGTCCTCTCGAAACGGAAATCAAACTATTATCGCAAGTCCAAGTTAGAAAGAAATAGGTTACATCATCATCTTTGAAACTCAAGCTCAATCAATTCATTCTTCATTTAGAAGAACATATATGTACCTATTTCTTTAAAACTTGGCCGTTGATTAGATAGATATTCGGAATGTTCTCGCATATAAGGTGTTCTTATCCAGGCATTTCAACTCGGAAACAACCACGCAAATCGCCAAAATGAATGTGGAACGGGAGTACGCCGTTGTGGGTAGTTGGGAGGACACAAATGTGACATTGGCTGTGTTAGAAGCCTATATACCGCGGTTTTTTACCGACGCCACAAAAGTCTACTACAGTATGTTGTTGTCAATGCCTTCAATTCAGGAGAACTCAACTCGGCTAACTTTAAACTTCCCTTTCTAGGTAACACTAAAAATTTTACGATAAACAATGTTTCGCATGACACTCATCTGGATAAGGATGTGGAGGAGTATCTGAAGAGCAGTTTCGCCTTCGAGATAGAGCTATATATGTTTATCAAGCAGCGACTCTACAAACAGTATATAGCAGTGCATAAGAACGAATTTTAGTCGAATTAGTACTAAGTACCTTGAGGTTTACAAACATGAAATGAATACTGGGTTTTGCCAAATGATCTATACACCTAAGTTGCAACTCGAGTCTTTTTCCCTTCCTTCGCTACTAATCATTTCGGATGGCTTGGTTGCTTGAATTCACTCTCCACTCCGCCACCCATATCAGAAATTAATTCCGGGGTGACCAACGACCTTTGCAGATCCTGCAGCTTAGTCCTGACAAGCTGAACAATACACCCAAGGCCGAGATTGACGTGTTGTTTTTCAATCGGGTTCCGAAGACAGGAAGTATGCAGCTGATTGAGCTTATGAGGCAGCTGGGGAAGGTCCATGACTACGATGTGGAAAAGGATCCCCAACAGGGGGGCGTTATTCCCATCTTGGAGACCGCCGAGCAGAGTGACATGATCGATAATATTGTTAACCTTGACGGCACCGTGTTCGCCAGCCACGTGAACTTCCTTAACTTTACCAAGCACGAGCAGCCCAGACCCATTTACATCAACATGGTTCGGGATCCCGTGGAGAGGGTTATCAGCTGGTACTACTACATCCGGGCTCCGTGGGTCTTTGTTCCCGGCAGGAGGCGCAATAATCGCGAAATGCCCAATCCCAAATGGGTTAACACCGAATTCGATCAGTGCGTCACGAGTGGCGAAAAGGTGTGCACCTACATCGAGAATTCTCTGCTGGAACATGTGGGCGATCATCGGCGACAAACTTTGTTCTTCTGCGGTCACAATGAGTTCCAGTGCACGTGAGTTAGGGTTGCATAGCCGCATTTTCTCTCAGTGATACCTCGAACCCCTCTGTAGACCCTTCAATGCCCGTCTGCCCCTTCAATTGGCCAAAATGAATGTGGAACGGGAGTACTCAGTGGTGGGAACCTGGGAGCACACGAACGAAACCCTTGCCGTTTTAGAGGCTTACGTTCCCCGCTATTTCGCAGATGCCTCCAAAATGTATTACTGTAAGTTTCGGTGGGAATTTTGTTGGGAGAAGGATATCTTCAGGATCAAGAAAGACTTGGTAATCAACGTATTCCGGAGATTGCTGGAATATATGTTAAAACCAGTAGATTCTTGATTTTGGATGTTATATCTTCTTAATACTCTTCAGAATTGGAAAGATTTCAGAAAATTAATTATATTACAGCGGGCTTGCATGCGGATAAGCAAAATGTTAACCCAATGAAGCCGCACATTTCGCAGGATATTTTAGATATGGTTCGTCGGAATTTCACTCGTGAAATTGAATTTTATCAGTTTTGCCGCCAGCGGTTGCACAAACAGTACTTGGCCATCAAACTGAACGATCTCAAGCGAGTGGACAAGTCATTGGCCATGTTAAGTGAGGCCAAAGAAATGGTCATCAACAACTAGTCTACTTAGATATATTACAAAATAAATTAATAAAGATGAGAGTATAAACATTATAGATTGTTCCATCATCTTTAATTTTAAAAAATTTTTTTAATGGGAATACTTTCCGGGACTACTAGTATAAGCTCTATTTTATACAGAGGATTATTCTTCAGAAGCTTGAAAGCAGATCAAATGAAGCTAAAGCCCTTCTCTTAATCTATAACTATCGCTTATAACCAAACCAACAAAGCTTAGCTATAATTTCTTTCTCTTCGATTCTTCGCACTCTACGGAATATACTATTATTCGCTTGAAAGTCGGGAAGAATTGGAAAGGTCGCTGCTTACTAACCAGGATTAGAAGCACCCCATGTTATAGAATACCTATCATCTTTAGCTTCAGCAACTGAGCGCAAATCGCCTCAACAACACAAAACACGCGGAAATCGAAGTGCTGTTTTTCAATCGCGCCGCCAAAGTCGGAAGTGAATCAATGCTGGAGCTCTTTATGGCGCTGGAAAAGTACAACGAAGATCTAACGCTGGAAAGACGTGGTCTCCATACCAGAACCGTTCGGCAAATGAACAAAAATCAGAGACGTGAGTCCGCCGAATTTGTAGCCGATCTGGAGGAGGGCACCATGTACATTGAGCACATCAATTGGCTAGACTTCGATGAGTTCGACCTACCCAAGCCAATTTACATCAATTTGGTGCGCGATCCAGTGGAGAGGGTCATAAGCTGGTTCTTTTACGCTCGGAGTTCCTACAAGAATGCCATCGAGTACCGAAAGAGGCCCAATCAAAAAATAAAGCCCGAATCCTGGTATAAGAAGAACTTCAATGATTGTGTAAGGAGTGGAGATCCCGAGTGCCAATACGTGCCCCACACGGTCAAGGACTCGATTGCCAATTTTAAGAGGCAGTCCTTATTTTATTGCGGCCATCACGACGATTGCCTGTAAGTAGATAGGAGCAATAAGGTTTCCCCCAACACCATGGACCAAGCTAATAGTGATCTTTTAGACCTTTTAACTCACCAACTGCCGTGCAAATGGCGAAGGAGCACGTGGAAAGGGATTATGCTGTTGTGGGCAGCTGGGAGGACACGAATATAACCCTGACCGTTCTCGAGAACTATATTCCACGCTTCTTTCGTGGTGCGAAGCTCATGTATGAAAGTAGGTCCCATGTCCCCAAATTTCTATCCAGCGAAATGACATTGTCTTCTCAATCCCCAAAAACAGTGCACAATAGCAAGATCACCAATCGGAACAAGAACAAACGCAAGCCGTTTGTAGAGCCCGAGGTCAAGGAAATGATTCGCAGGAACTTTACTAACGAGTACGAGTTTTACTACTTCTGCAAGCAGCGCTTGTACAAACAGTATTTGGCCCTCAATCTGAAGGAGTTGGAGGTGCATGGTCTGTTAAACTAGTTGGTTTGGAGTCCGACCTTAGATCGTAGTAGTTGATATATGCGCGAACAAATCTTCCATTCAATAAACCAGTAGTCAGTAAACCCGTAGACTAGACCCACACTTTATTTACACGTTGAACCCATCTGTGTGTCTTATCGTTTGTTGTGTGACATAAAACCCTCCCATGAAGCCACTAAAACCCTTATCGCATACCCCCTCCCCCAAACAGTTAGCTAGCCTAACACCTAGCCAATTGAACAACACAGCCAAGGCCGAAATGGATCGCCTCTTTTTCACGAGATGCGCCAAAGTGGGCAGCGAGTCGCTAACGGAGTTTATGGAGCATCTGCAGGAAATCAACAACTTCCAAGTGGATAAGTACGGAATTAACAAGAGATCGAAGAGGCAACTGAAGCCACGGGCTCAGGCTGAGACAGCTGGTTATATCTATAACCTGGACGAAGGATCCGTCTACATAGAGCACGTCCCTTGGATCGATTTCAACGAGTACAATCTACCCAAGCCCATCTTTATCAACCTGGTTCGTGACCCCGTGGAGCGCATGATAAGCTGGTATTACTACGTCAGGAACTCCTACCGAAATGCCATTTTCTACCGCAACAATCCCCTGGCTCCTCTAAAGCCCACGGCCTGGTTCAAAAAGAGCTACAACGACTGTGTGAGGAGTGGTGACCCCGAATGCCAGTATGTTCCACTGGCAGTTCGCGATGTGGAGGGGAACTTCAAGAGGCAGACAATATTCTTCTGCGGCCACGATCAGGACTGTTTGTGAGTCCCGTAGATGCGGTCAATTCTTCACTTTTTCAAGAGTCGTCCTTCTAATCCCAACCCTTTTCCAGACCTTTCAATTCTCCCCTGGCTGTTCAGATAGCCAAACGTAGGGTGGAAACGGAATACGCAGTGGTGGGTACTTGGGAAGAGACCAATATAACTCTAACCGTTTTGGAGCACTATATACCTCGTTATTTCGCAAGAGCTAAAATGATCTTTCACTGTAAGACCCCAATCAAAGACAACTTAGGACTACCATTTTAAGAAATTCCTTTCCAGTGTACCAAAAGTCCCTACAGAATCGCAATCGCAATAACAGAAAGCCTCACGTGGATGCAGATGTCAGGGCCATGGTCAGGAGGAATTTCACCCATGAGTACGACTTTTACTACTTCTGCAAACAGCGTCTCTATATGCAGTACATAGCCCTTAAGCGCACCGAATTGGAACGACTGAATTTTTCTTGAATTCGTAGACTGAACTTTAGATTTTGACATAGTTTTTCTGTAGCTCGTTAATAAAGTACTCAATAGTTATGTTACTAACATGTAGAAACCATTTAGGCTTTTCTTATGAAATCCTAAGACCAATCCCATCTATACAAATCACAGCTTGCTTCGCTGAGCAATGAAAAGCTGAACAACACTCGGCACTCCAGGCTGGAGGTGCTCTTCTTCAATCGTGGAGCCAAAGTTGGAAGTGAAGCTCTGATGGAACTCACCCAAACCATGTCTCCCCACAATAACATGACAGTGGTTACCAAAGGACCAATGGATATTAAGTCCCGCACCCGGTCTCCTAAAGAGCAAATGATACAGGCTATTTGGGTGACCGAGTTGGAGCCGGGGACCATATACATAGAGCATTGCAATTGGTTGGATTTCCGCAGATATCGGCTACCAAGACCCATCTACATCAACTTGGTTCGCGATCCCGTGGAGCGGATGATCAGTTGGTATTACTACGTTCGTAGTGCATATCGCAATGCCATTCACCATCGACGATTTCCCAACGCACCAATTAAGTCGGAGAAGTGGTTCAAAAAGAGCTACAACGATTGTGTTCGCAGTGGTGACCCCGAGTGTCAGTACGTGCCTGGAAGCATTAAAGATTCGGAGGGTAATTATAAAAGACAAACCCTGTTCTTCTGCGGTCACGACAGGGAGTGTCTGTAAGTTGATTCGGAATTATTGTGTTAGATTTGGAAAGATGATGTGGAGAGTACTTTTCAGACCCTTCGACTCTCAACGCGCCATTCAACTAGCCAAATTGCATGTGGAGCGCGATTATGCAGTCGTAGGAACTTGGGAGGAGACTAACATAACTCTGACGGTATTCGAAGCTTATATACCGCGGTTCTTCAAGGGAGTCAGGAATATTTTTGAGTGTAGGTTCGATGTCGAATGGTTTAAAAATGTTTTAGGGACTACTTGAACACTTTTGGGTATTACTTGCGCCTGGGAAAATACTGTGTCTTAGTTAGTTACACAATTTACACTCCGTTCTTCATATCAATCATCTGTGTTTTGTCTTGGACATTGAATGCATTTAATGCAAAACCCCTGAACTTCCCAGCTTGGACGGGTGACCCCCATATATCTGAACAATACTCGATTCGCGGGTTCTGAAACTGTGATCTTCAATCGACCAACCCGAGTGGACAGCGAGCAAATGGTCCCACTTTTCAGGCAATTGGCCGCCATGAATGACATAAATGTGGTTCTCAACGGACCTGTCAGGACGATGAATAGAACTCGAACCGAAAAGGAGCAACTAACCGAAGCGGAATGGACCATCGAACTGGAGAAAGGATCGATCTATATGGCACACTCCAATTGGTTGGACTTTGCTAGCTACGGATTCAAGAAGCCCATCTATATTTCGCTGGTCAAGGATCCGATAGACCGGATGATTACAGATTTCTATAAGCGAAGGTGTCGGGTGAAGAGAGCTATATACAGGCGCATGTATCCTGGTCGACGGGAGCGACCCGACGAGTGGTACCAACTGAGTTTCAATGAGTGTGTGAGAAGTAGAAGTCCTGAGTGTCTCTTTGTCCAGCATGCTGTGGCAGATTATATTCAGGACTTTAAAAGACAGACCCTTTACTTTTGCGGCAATGAAGCCGATTGCCTGTGAGTACCCCTGAGACCTCGTTGAATTATCCTTTGAGTATACCCCTCTGTAGACCCTTTAACTCCCACCATGCTACGCAAGTAGCTAAACGTAGAGTGGAGAAGGAGTACTCCGTGGTGGGCACTTGGGAAGAGAGGAATATAACCCTTACTGTGCTGGAGAAATACGTTCCCCGATTCTTCAATCACGCTCGATTTCTATATAAGTGTAGGTAATCTCAGGGGCTTGGCTCGAAAGTGTTCAGGTATCATCGAGAAAGGATCGAGAGTCATGGAGTTATCTCTTTCAGTGCACAGCAAAAGCATCCGAAATCGGAATCGCAATAATCGCAAACCCCACATAGATGCGGATGTCAGGGAGATGGTAAGACGAAACTTTACCAACGAATATGAGTTCTACTACTTCTGCAAGCAGCGTTTGTATAAGCAATATTTGGCCCTTCAATTCGAGAATAATCTTCACTAAATGGTCTTTACTACAAAAAACCAAATAAAGAAAGTGAACATAGTTAAGTTATAAGTGCGTTTTTATTAACAAGAATAAACCAATCCTTAGGGACGGTTCCTTTCGAATTGAGCTCTTTTATTCGTACAAGGTCGCTAAAAAAAGTTCCCCTAAGTTATTCCTATTTTACCCCATTTGTCCTGAATAGTTTCCCATTCCCCCAAATGCATATCAAACACCAAGGATTTGAAGGTAAATTACATGATATACACTTATATTAAACCCTATTTACCTCGATATTATTTCTAATAACATTCTGTAATCCTTAACCAGATGTCCTCCCTTAACGTGCGGGATCTGAACAATACCCGCAAAGCACAAATGGAGCTGGTATTTTTCAATCGAGTTCCCAAAGTGGGAAGTCAGACGTTCATGGAGCTCCTCCGTCGACTTTCGGAGCGCAATAATTTTCAGTTCCACCGCGATGCAGTCCAGAAAGTGGAGACAATTCGCTTGGCGGAAGATCAGCAGCAGGAAATGGCCGAGGTGATCAGCGAGCTTCCGGAACCCTCTGTCTTCATCAAGCATGTGTGCTTCACCAACTTTACCAAATTCAACTTGCCCAGACCAATTTACCTAAATGTGGTCCGCGATCCCGTGGAGCGGGTGATCAGCTGGTTCTACTACGTGAGGGCTCCGTGGTACTTCGTGGAGCGCAAAGCTGCTTTCCCGGATCTACCATTGCCCCATCCCGCTTGGCTTAAAAAAGATTTCGAAACGTGTGTCCTCAATGGCGATCAGGAGTGCACCTATACTCAAGGAGTTACCGTGGAGGGAATCGGCGATCATCGCAGGCAGAGCTTATTCTTCTGCGGTCACGACTACGAGTGCACGTACGTTTTTTAACATTTCCCTAAGAGAAGAGAATTCTAAACATATTGATGTGCCTAAATTTCTAGACCCTTCAATACTGTGGGTGCACTGGAACGAGCCAAATTTGCCGTAGAGCAGCAGTACGCGGTGGTTGGAGTGCTGGAGGATTTGAACACCACGCTCTCAGTACTTGAAAAATATGTACCACGGTTCTTTGAGGGCGTTCGAGATATTTATGCAAGTAAGTTGATAAGCTCAGCGTCAACTACATAGTAAGTATAATGAGAACGTATTTGTTCAATGCTTTTGTTTTCATTTTACACTTCTATGTAGTACAAAGTAATAAGTAATAAAGCCACTTGTGGCTCTATACAATGTTGTATCAATCTTATAATTGATATCGTTCTGTGAACTTAGCAAAACTGAGCTACGATAATATTTATGGTACACAATCCTGACTCATGTATTTGTTTGAAATTCCCCTTTTAGCCAGCGCAGAGTACTTGACGAAGATCAATAAGAACAACTTCAAGCCGCCGGTCAGCGAGCATGTGAAGGACATAGTGCGTCGGAACTTTACGAACGAGATTGAGTTCTATCAATTCTGCCGCCAGAGACTCCACAAACAATATCTGGCTGCCCACTTACCACAGCGGATTATCACAGACTCAGCACATCTGCCCGGCCTGATTGGCAATTGAACAAAATGAAACAAATGTAGCAACAAATATGATAAACAAATCGTACTCGAAACCTGTAGTCAGCTAAGTTCCCTATTATTGTTTTCTCTTGTGTATATTTCAAAGCGGTTATCAAAAATATGACAAATGCATCTTATATTTATATAGATTAGTAAGTACTTTATGTTATAAAGACCTGAGTTTGAATTGTGATGTCTTCAAGTGAACTGTTGAAATTTTTGATTTAGTATTTTAGTTTTAAGTCGATTATGATAAACACTGTATAAACTAATAAATGATTATTTTAAGAACACTTTTGTCTTTCCACTGATTTCACAGTTTTAATTATAAATGGAAACGAAAAATAAAAATAAAGAACATTAAATAACTAAAAAAAAACTCAACGAATTCTAACAGACTATGCTGTATAACAAAAGGTGAATGGCATTAAGAATGGTCGCACTACGAACCGTTGGAGTATTTCTAAATCTTTTTATGAAATATAGTTTATTAAATATAAAAAAATGAACCGAATGGTTGATGTTTCTATTCTAACTTAAAGCACTTGCTGACTATCGTCTGGCTTACACATCGAGTAATTGGACGCTTCTTGCTGGAAATAAAAATAATTAACTCGTGATCTATAGTTATCGAAGTAAAGATATGTATACCGCTTGTTGCCAAAGAAGACTAACTCCCTTGCGGATTTTATAAGCTCCCAAGGTCCAGGTATGACCCTGTTCACCCGTATGATGTCCGATCCGGAACAGTCGTTGCTTGTGACTTCTACGATTCGTTGGGGTTCCTTAACAAATCTCGATATAGGATCCTTTTCAATTACATTTAAAACATATTCGTCGGTCAATTCCAGCCACTTTGGATCCTTTGAGCGAATACTTAGTAGTTCTGGCGCAAGACGTTGTACTGCACTGACAAAAATAACATCCATGGCACAAGTTAAAGGATACTGATAGGCCTTTACGTGGAGCAGCGATCGCGCCTCGAACAAGCGATATACCCGATGATAGTCTGCATAACGATACTCGATGCGTTGTCCATCGGGTGATATGCGAGCCTGAAGAAATACATCATCAAAGTCCATTTCCGCAGAGCTGAGTATTTTCAGGCGCTTGTTATCACGCCGCAGATAATCCCATTTATCCACATCCAATCCGCAGCGACGATTATGCACAATATCAAAGATGTAGGTATGCCCCAGCATGGGAAACAACAGCTTCTCACTGGATCCCAATATCAAAGCCTTTATCAATTGAACACCTCGCCCACCACCATCGTCTCTCAAGGAGACCAGCTCCTGATTGATGGCATCTTTGAAAATTTTATCCACACAGGTCATTGCGTTTTCCTCGTGCTATAAAAGAAAAGGGAATATCAGTTTCAGAATTCTAGGAGTGTCAGTACAGATAACTTACATCAAATTCATGGTTGGTTACCAACTCCCAGGCATGTGACATTGGTCCGTGTCCAATGTCGTGAAGGAGAGCGGCTATCTCCACCGCCTGACGACACCAATCCGGAAGCTTTGGCTCGTAATGCGAATTACGTTCGATGGCCCTAAGGTGATCCTGCGCGCTTTTGTAGGCTCTGGAGTTGAAAAAAAAAAAAACAAACTTTACATATAAATCAATATTACTTCATGTGTTGCTTACCCAAGGCAATGATCGTATCGCTTGTGATCGGCCTTCTTATCGGTGGCCAACGGAAGGAGACCCAATTGGTGGACATGTTTGAGGCGCTGGAAGAGTGGATGCTCGACGATCTCTTGGATATGGCTCGACAGTTCGATTACACCGTGAACCTCATCCTCAATAAGCATCTGAAGGAAACAAACATGATAAAAAGCTTAAGCAAAGTTCATAACTTATTGCAAGAGCCATGTTCTATAAGTCTTACTCTGCTTGACCCAACTAAACCAAAGATGGGATAATATAATAAATATATATAATTTAAGTACATCACAAAAGTAGGGCTAGCTGCTACAGCCACTGCTGCTACCCCCACTGCTACCTCCACTGCTACTTCCACTGCTACTTCCGTCGGAGCTTCCGAATCCTCCACCCAGGCACATGGAGACTATAAAGAGACTTAGGCCTATAATGTCTGGAACTAGCACCAGGGCGGCCATAACACACTCCTGCCTCTCGAACTGGCCATCGATCAACCGGCGGATGTTAAGGATGAGCAAGACACTACGGATGATTATGATTTGAACATGATTTATATACAAATAGATCGGTCTTACCAATATGGAAGGGTTAGCACTTGGGCTGCTGCATACAAAGTTAATAAAACCAGAATGCTTACAGGCTTGCAAAAAATTAGTAAATTAACTATCAGCATGTAAATCAAGGATGCGATAGCCAGCTTCCCATTTTTCGACAAGTAAGCGTCATTATTGTTAAATAAAAAAACAACAGCTGCTGTTATCAATGTCACAACCGTGCCGATCTGCAATATTCAATCTTAAAACAATCTACATTGGTCCACACTTATTTCTCACAGTCGCTGGGCGGAGCATCAAACGATGGATTTTTAACAGCTTCAATGGATCTTGACACGGACTATGGCTTCCCAGAGGAAGTGGCAGGATCAAGTTAGCAGGTATTTTCATTTTTGTCAGCCTGTCGAGGAAGTATGTACTATATGTGTCTACACTTAAATTTAAATCAGAGTAAGACTTTAAATCATGGGTCACTTTAATTTATGAAAAAACGTAAAATAAAAAATGTTTGGATCGTCTAACGCATAACCTGCTGATAATAAATTTATGTGGTAGGACAGTTATTTGCGTAACTTTCTTATCTTTGTCCATATCTTTGTCAAATGAATATAACATTATCAAAGTACCGAAAAATGGGGGATTCCACATAAAAGATAAGATCTAAAGTACTCTACAAATATTAATTTAAACAGTGTTTTTAACAGTAATATGTCGTACATTTTCTTCTTGAATAATAATAATGAGAGAAACGTAATTTGTCTCACAAGAAACCAGTTTGAACCACAAACCACGACGTTCTTGTTAACTGCACTTATATTAACGGTCAAAATAGAACTAGAACTAGAGCTTGATAGTTTGATACATAAGCTCTGTTTTCGCCATATCCCACTAGAATGACAATTTTTCTTGAACTTAAGAACACAATCTAGTTTTGTCACTGCATCAAGTTTACACGTTTCTCTTACAACTCTTGGTTCTCTGATAAAACGGTGTTAATCTATTTTTATATTTTCAAAAATTTTTTCAATTTTAAAGAGTTTGCAATGTTATGGGGATCAATAAAAATCTTCATATATTTTCGAATTACTAAAATTCTTTCTTTTTCCAACCCAGATACTTTACGCTCCTTTGTTTTAGCTTGTGCTTTCATTAAATTTCCAAAGAAATAGATTAGCGTACGGTTTTGATTAGAAGAAAATGTATAACACCCATTGGTTTACAAAGGCGACTGCAAATGTATCATGACTTGAAAATTCAAACATATTATACTATTTCTGTACAATATGTGGGAGACTGAAGCATTACAAAGCCTCACTCAATGTGCAAAGTTTAGTAGGTCAAGTGCTATTAATGCGCTTTTTTTTGCGAGTGCAATCAGCTGTCATGTTTCACTAGCAACCAATAACAAACCGTTAACTCACAGATGGGCGTTGTTGTTGTACGTGGTGTCCATGCTGCTGCTGTTGTTGTTGTGGGAAAAGCGGGAGTTTCGAGTTTTTCGGCTCGTGGGAGAGGGGAAGAGGAAGAGAGCGCCGTCGCTGCGCGGGGGAGTGAATCACTGCGCTGGCTGACATTCTAATTGGATTTCTGTTTATCGACAATCCGCGTCCGAAGTAACACCGAAAATGCGCACAGCACGACGTCTTGAAGGCTGTCTTCCCGCCGATTTGTGCGAATATAAAACATCCGGGGATTTTTCTCACATTTTATAGCGAAATCCGATTCGTCAAGCAGAGCGTACACAACTGTTAATTTGGTGATGGGTGCGCACAGCTGATTGCAGTTATCGACCAGGGATGCGGTAAAAGCTGCACGAGAATGGCGACGCTTTCAAACGGTAAAGCTAAACATTTTGACGTTTTACGAAAGTAGAACAAATAAAATATATGTTAAATTCAATAAGAAAGTATTTGTAAAGCACAATATGTAGAAAAAAAATTTAAAAGATAATTTAAAGAACTAGAATTAGAAATTAAAGAGTTTTTAATCATTTGTGGCAGACAATTAGCAATATACTTGGCTTTTCTATTTTATAGTTCCTATACACTTTTGTTCTTTTAATTAAGAATAATAAAGTAAGGAATGTTTCCCTTTTCGGAAAACGCCAATGCACAAATATATATAACCATATATAAAAAGTGAAATGATTTTGTGTGACAAATTAAAATTGTTACTATTTAATTATTTAAAAAAATAGTATTTATTTTTTATTATTTAATATTTACTATTATTTACAAGACACTTTTTTACTAGCTTATTTTTGGCTTGAAGCCGTTCGCGATCTTATCCCGATTGAGACTGATCTTCTAATTTTTAGTCATGATCCAATCAACCTCTGCCAGAAGCTTTTAATTCGAACATTTTGAACTTTCAGTTATGTTTAGGATAAAAGCTTTATGCTGACGTTATTACTCCGCATTGTGAAATTGAAATTAGCTGACTGATGCAGTTGAATTGAAGCGCCATAAGTTGATCATGGCTTGGTCTCCAAGTAGAGGTTGTGTTTACTTTAATTTTGGTTATTTATCGGGTGGCTAAGTGTTGGCGACAAAGACAAGGGTAAAGGCAATGCTGCTGAGAGTGGAGTTTGAAATTTGTTTATCAACTGGGGTAGATTGCTATATTTATCGGTTGGATAACTCACATAGTATGTATAAAAAATAAAGTAACTAGCTTGTGTAAATAAATGAGTCAAATGAGCCACCTATGCGGAGTGCGTCGAAACTTGGTTTTAAGGTTTGTGTCTTCGCTTTTTAGTTCTCTGCCCATGCTGATTTATCGATTAGAATTGGGTACACATTTCAAACAGTCAGGATGGCAGCCCCCAACATCCCTGAAATCGGGATGGCGGCGCTCTGGATCCTTAGAAATAATGAATTTTGTTTGGAAATACTCGTTACCGTTACTCGTAGAGTAAAAGGTAGGATATTAAACTAGTTAAAAACATTCTGTATTAGGATCAATTGCTTAGTCGTTCTGTTCATGTCCTTTCGTATGTCCGTCTGTATGTCAGTGAGTATGAACGACGAGATAAAAGCTTAAATGTTGAGATAGATGCCGCGCAAGCATTCTTGACCAATGATACCACGCCCACTATAACGCCCACACGTTTTTATTAGTCTTTTAACTTTCTATGGATTTTACAAGACAGCCCAAAAATACCACGCCCACACTTTTGAAAAATCTCTTTTTATTATTATCTTCCTATTATATATGCCAATTTTTTTCGATACGCCAAAAAGATTGTTGAACTATGATTGTTCCCATAGTCCAGGACTTAGACATTCTCCATGTGTTAAATTAATTAAAAAAATTGCAGAAAGTTTTAAAGCGGTGGAACATGGGGAGTTACAGCGGGAAACAGCGGGACACGCCCATAGGCTTTAAAACAGGGATAATGTTTGAAATTCAATATTTTCAGTTTGTATTTGAAATGTTTACGCAGTATTCGCTAAAGCTTATTTAGTTTTTAATTATTTAACATTTTTCCTGATATATCCGACTAAAAAAAATTGGCTATTTTAAAACTAAACCACATACAGAATCATGGCAAACCACATTCTAAAATGAATCACAATTTATTTTGAAGTGATACTCTTGACAAAAAAATGACTTCATGTAGTTTTTGATTGACTTGCTAATTACACACCCGAATTTTAAAATCAAATTACATTTAATTAAATGTCATGTGATAAAAGAACCGATTTATGCCGAATAATAGGTAGCTCCCATTCTTTCCCCATCAGATTTTGCGGGATATATTTTCCGGGGAGAGGTGGGGGGGCTGGCACGTGGCTCACTTAGCGTGGAAATTGCTTTTGCTGAGAGCGCCGTCGCACTGAAGTGAAAGCGAAAGTTGCCGCTGACCTACAGATGAAAGTAGCACACCGAAGAGAAATGTTCAGGAAGAGGAGGAAAAAGTAAAGAGAGGCTAACAGATTCGCGGCAATGAGAATGTATCTTTGTATCTGTATCTGCAGCCCACATAAATGCAATTTCATTTTAGGTTGCATTGCACTTTCTGCATCTCCTCGTAGAATTCTCCCGGCAGTCAACGCACTTAAAGAATAACAGAGAGCACAAACAATTCGCATTAAGATACATTTGTATCTGTGCCGCAGTTTATCGTCAGTGTGTAAGTGAAATACTCAACTCCAAATAGGTAAACGAAAAATTGCCAGGAACGAAAGCAATTAATAAAACAATGAAACGAAAACAAGCATTGGACAAACAATTTTGATATGCGAATATAAACAAAAAACAGGAATTTAAAAAAAAAGCCGGCTCCACACTTGACCGAGTAAAGCGATAAAGAGAGCCAATATGGAGAGATTTCACTGGGAGAAAACAAGAGCGTACTCAGAATGCAAACAAATGCTGCACAGTGGCAATTTACTCGATAAAAAATCTATTTTTCTTCTAATTTTTTTTTAATTATCTTATTAATATCCTTATACTTTTGCAATGATTTCGACATCGTAAAGCCAATAAATATAATTTACCTTTGGCTTAAAGCTAGAGATAAAGATTTAAGGAATAATTAAACCTTTTTCGAAGATGTACTGTCTTTCTGGATAAATATATGTTATTATATATATTTCATTAAATTCTAAATATGATCTTTTGTAAATTTATTCCATGTTGCCAACCACGGTCCACTGCTTGAAAAGTGCTCTCTCCTGAGTTTGCCTCTCTCAAATCGTTGACATTGTAGAGCCGTTAGAGAGTTAGAATTCCCGAGAGAAGCGGCCGGAGAAGCGGTGAGAATGAGAGCGAAAGTGGGGCCCGAAAGGTTGCAACTTTTGGCGAGACTTGCCTCAGTTGCCACACGACAGGAGGGCCAAACGGGCGACTTGGGAGGCACAAGACGCGGGCACGGGCTGAACTCGTATCCGTGAGATACGCGTATAGCCAAATTTAATAGTAATAATTAAAAACGCTGCGTGAACTAGCCCCCCTTCACCCGAAAGCATCGGCACTATGTTTTGCAAAAAATAAATAATAAGTACGAAATATATTCTCGAAAATCGTTGTATCTGTGTATCGGAGAACCGAAAAGAGGCCGTCGTTTGGCGCTCTCGCATCTCAGCTGCCAGTGGCCGAAAGACGCAACTGCTGCGACCTTGCAATGCCCTTGAATGACACTCTTATTGCGACCAAGTCGCCAACGTTGCCACTTTAACGGGCGCTGCTGCCACGGCTGCCACTCAGCGCTGGCAAAAATACACACAATTATTAATGAAAATAATAACACAATAATAGTAGCTATCACAGAAACAAAATAACAGAACGCTGCGCTGCACATAAGTGAAAATTTTATTAAAGTCAAAGAACTTTCGCGTGCCTTCGTGAAAGCCGAAAAGCCCCGACGGATCCTTATCAAAGCTTTAACCCACAACCGAAAGATGTGCTAAAATAATTCGAAATAATTGACATTTACAAAGATATCACCCGCCTAAAAATAAAAAAAAATTTAATAAAATTAAAGGCAAACCACATATCCGAGAAATCTGAAATAAGCAAGTGTTATCTAACTAGCGCCCCTGGTGGCCTGTGTAAGTGTGTGTGTGTGTGCGCGGCAAAGGAAAGAGAAAGTTCTCGGCGGCGAATATCCTTCGGTAACCTTTCACCATCATTGGGTCACCTCCTCTGGCATCGCAGCATAAACGACAGCAGGGCACGCGAATACCTACGGGCCCACCAGCGCATATAGTAACTATATATACCCAGAATCGGTGTATGTGGGCGATATTTATGCCACGACTTTTGACAAGCAGTTCTTTTTATTGCTACGCCGACGAGCGCGAGTAGAACGCTGGCCCAAACGCCAAAAAGGGAAAGCCTTGGAATAATATTAAAACATCAGGTGGGTAAATCATAATTATTGTTACTTAATGAAGTGCGTGTTTTATACAAAACATTGCGTGTTGGTTTCATGTACCACAATTAAGTTCGTCGAATTGGTGATGCTGCAATTAGGCTGCGCGTTTATCCATCAGATACAATTGACATTGGATTTGCCACTTAAAGTCAAAGCTTCATATGTCGAAGTGGACATGGAGTTTTCTCGATTTGACTCGAGCTAAACTCAAAAGTCAGAACAAGTTCAATGAAGTGCAAGTTCAGGCAGTTCAAGAAATGTATCTGACAATGAACTTATTTGAGTATTAAGATAAAAACCCAGTTTTAGCTCCATAGATTGATACAAATCAAAATTAAACATAAATGAATACAGAGTTACCATAACTAGTTAAATGGATTAACTTTGTTTAAAAAATTATTTGGTGATGGTTCAATATTTACCCAAATAAATAAAGGCTACAGCTCATACTTATCTTCGTTATATAATATTGAAAAATTATTCTAATTTTCCAGCAAACAGTTTTGGAATATAAATTCTAAACTAAAGAATTTGTTAAACTCAAAATATTTATGTAACAAATTCTAGAACAAGTACTTTTCCTTAATCAATACCGTGGACTAGAAACATATTATGGGAAAATTTTCTTGTCTGCCTCAATCAAAACAAAACAATTCGAGTCTCGTTATCACAGTAATCAAAACAAGCAATTCTCCCCAACAATAACCATAAAAAGGAAAGCGAGAGCCAGTGGAAAGCGAAAGTATCCGTATCCTTCGCCGAGTATCTTTGTATCTGTAACATACTTTTCAGAACGGCGCAAGCGTTTTTCCAGTTCGTTTTGCCATTCACGGTGCTTGGCTTTGTTTGCTTTTGACATTTCTTTCGGTAGCAATGTCATACAAATATAAATAAAAAAAATCCACGCGCTGCCGAAAAGCAAAAAATGAGTGTGGAAACCACCCACATCCGAGCACACGCACTCACACACGCGCCTTGTATCCGATAGATAGGAAACATTACTGTAGGCAAATTAGCTCTTCAAACGAGGCTCGTGTAATCCACTTGTATTTTATATTGATTGCGGTGGAGTTCACATAGAAATCGATTTTATTTGGTTGCGTTTCGAGTATTTCAAATCCGGATACCCGGGATCGAGCCACATGCGCCAGTCCAAATTTCAGCTAATTCCCCATTAATATTATATATTATTAATTTCGGTTTATTTATAAATAAAGAAGCCAGTCAGCTGTTGTGGTTTGTTGATGGGTGGAACACGTATCTTCTGGGTTCTTTTCAACTGCGCGGGCGGCACTTGCCGGTCTGAAAATTATTGGCCGGAATAGAATTTATGCTAATGATATATGCGACACTGAATGACAGCGGGAAAATGTTCTCTAATTATATTTCTTAGTTTCTAAAGCTGACCATTTTATGTGGCTGTATATACGTATTATTCGAAGGAAATATTGTAAAAAATCTTTAAATCTTACTACTATTAACTTCAACTGTTAACTGAATTTTATATATTATTTTCAATAGAAAAATATTAGCATATACAAAATTATATATTATTATTACGTGCGATCTTAATTTCAAACATTAATTTATTTACATTATAATTTAATATTTCTTGAGAGCATCTCGATACTGATAAATTCAACAATTTAGAAATATTTACTGGTCAAGATAAGATTATTCGCTTATCACTGCTCTTCACATTTCTAATTAATTGCCAGTTTAGACTAATTCTCTGAGCATATTGACTTTGTAGAACAGTTCAATGATCCGCTGGGCAATCTTATCTCCTCCAGCACCTCCTGTCATCCATCAATCCAACTCAAGTGGCTTAGTTCTGCCAAATCAGAATTACAAACTATGTATACCGGCGCCAAATCCGCAGGCAAACAAAATAGTTGCCTAATCTTATGCTTGGCCAACAAATGCAAAGAACCGTCCGCTGATTAGAAACACATTGAATGGCCAATTCTGGCATTCGCACATACTCGAATATTTAATACCACAATCACAGCGGGTGGAGGCTTCTCCAGAGCCCACGGGCCTTAATTGACAGCAAATATGGAACGCTGATAGTTTATCTGCGGGTAACACGGTAGATATGGCTAAAGCAATAAGTTACATTACTTACCAATTTATTGCAGCAACGGAAATCCGTTGGCTGATTTGCTCTATGTGCTGTTGAGAGGCACAGTGGAATCTAAAATTTGTGTAGAATTTTCTGGTTTATTTTATTTTGAATTGAAAAAGGGTACTTTATGGACCCCTTATATTTTAAACCAAAAAGACAAAAGTAAATAAACTATTTTAGTACATATAATAAAGGCACAGACACTCTGTTACAATTTTACAGAAGTAAGACCAATGTTTTTACCTTAAAATGTATTTAATGACCAATTAAGTTACTTCTAGTATTACTCTCTATGGGAGCAGGGCAATCCAAAGAGCAGTTAGCTAAGATTAAGATGGAGGCAGACCAACCGAGACAGCGACGTCACTGATCACGAGCATCTGTCTTTAGTGGCGGCTGTCTGCCAGTATCGGTAGTCGGATTCTAGGATGTACTGCCATTACAGATACAGCGGCACAGCTACAGATACAGAGACAGATACAGATACAGATACCGATACCAATTGAGATTCGGATTCGCATTCCCGTGGA